>NW_019396433.1:94549-96256 GCF_000591075.1 Eurytemora carolleeae | reverse complement strand
TATAAATATATACATAAACCTTATACATGAAACATACAATATAAATATATACATAAACCTTATACATGAAACATACAGTATAAATATATACATAAACCTACATGAAAATACAATATAAATATATAAATAAACCTTATACATGAAACATACAATATAAATATATACATAAACCTTTTACATGAAACATACAGTATAAATATATACATAAATCTACATGAAAATACAGTATAAATATATACATAAACCTTATATATGAAACATACAGTATAAATATATACATAAACCTACATGAAACATACAGTATAAATATATACATAACCTACATGAAACATACAATATAAATATAGCGAAGGTTTATGAATGATAAAAATAAAAAAAAATGTGTTTTAAAGGTTTTTAATTTTGTAAAAAATTTAAATTCTTGAAAATCCGCGAATTTTTTTTTTAAGTTTGCAAAATTTTTTCTTCTTTGTTTTAAAATGTAAACAAAAAGAACATGTTCACAATTTAAATAGAAGATGGACGCGAAGCGCCCTAAAAGCCTAGTATAAATATAAACATAAACCTACATGAAACATACTATATTAATATATACATAAACCTACATGAAACATGTAATATAAATATATTCATAAACCTACATGAAACATACAATATAAATATATACATAAACCTTATACATGAAACATACAATATAAATATATACATAAACCTAATACATGAAATATACAATATAAATATATACATAAACCTACATGAAACATACAAAATAAATATATACATAAACCTACATGAAACATACAATATAAATATATACATAAACCTACATGAAACATAAAATATAAATAAATACATAAACCTACATGAAACATAAAATATAAATAAATACATAAACCTACATGAAACATCCTATATAAATATATACATAAACCTACATGAAATATACAATACAAATAAATACTAAAACCATATAAATACTAATACATACATAAACTTGACGTAAAATGATATATATATATATATAACAAAAGTTATTGAATGCCAAAACGTTCAAAATGACAATAGTTCTAAAATATGTTTTTTAATAATTTCATATTAACATGATTAAAATTATATTTGTTTTAATGCTCTAAAAGCCGGCTCGTGAATAGCTGACTTTAATATTAGTCCGATCGATATAGCATTGTATCTGTAATTGTTATCAAACGTAACTTTTATACAGTAATAATAACCTAAAAGAGGATTATAAGAAGAAAATCAAAAGTGTGTACATTGGATAATCAGATTAAGCGATCGTGATTAAGGATTCTAAAGTTTTCAGCTCTGACTAACTAACTGACAGTGTTTGTAGTCCTAGGTTTAACTTTATATATAAAGCTGTTCTCAACGATTTTTACGTGAGAGCTTGCAACTTTTGAATTGCTGTGAGCCTGTGAATGACTTTACTGAAGATGACAAATGATAAACGTTAAAATTTAGAATTTGCATAGAATATTGTAATCTGATGAAAAGTAGATTGATATTTTAATCTTAAAAGATTCCCCCTCTAAATTTAAATAACACCAGATGTTTATTAATAAAACCTGTTGGATATATATATTTGAATTTTTAACAAATAAAGCTATTGTTATTGTTTTTCATGATATATAAATATTTAAAATATTTATAAAAAAATATCTCTGAATTTTGAGAAAATATATTAAAATA
>NW_019396433.1:81078-94508 GCF_000591075.1 Eurytemora carolleeae | reverse complement strand
TATCTATCTATCTATCTATCTATCTATCTTTCTATATGTCTATCTATCTTTCTATATATCTATCTACATCTATATTTACTTTTATATTTATCACAAATAACATATTTTAGATTAAAAACCGCTGAAGGATTATATTTTTGATATACAATTATATATGACAATTGAAAAGGGTATTTTTTTCAAATTGTTTGCATAAATTTATACTCATAGATTGCCAGTGATTTCAGCAGCTGCGTAAACTATGTACGCTAAGGTTTGCGTAAACTATGTACGCTAATGTTTGCGTAAGCTATGTACGCTAATGTTTGCGTAAAGTTTATGAATATTGCGTCAATAATCTATAATATTTGTCTACACAGTTCCTCTTCATGGAGAAAATAAGGGTTTATTTTTTGCAATCTTGAATTTTCAGCAATTATTCGAAAATTATGGAATGATATTAATTGACAAGCATTTTCTTTAGTTTTTATTTGAAGGTTTGTATTTATCCCTGTTCATGTTTGTATCCAGAGTGATTGATGATCCACTGAAGACTCATTACCCCTGAATTTCCAGGGTCGTTGCCCCCCCCCACCTATTCAGCTAGACAGAAAAACTAACGTTTTTTCTCATTTACACTCAAATTAAAATATCTGAATTTTCCATTTGTGCCAATTTTAGAGCAAGTAAGTACATTTTCTAGGCAATAAGACAATGGCGTTTTACTTCTCAAGAAGGGGGTAGGGGTGGGAAATCAATGGCGTTTTGAAAATACGTGAGCTGTGAGTTTAGGGGCGTTTACAGGAATTCTATCTAAAATATGTAATTTTTTTTGAAACGTTCTATATTTTGTAATGTCCTATCTACAAGGGGGTCCAAAAAAACAGGGATTAGGGTTTTTCAGCCCTTTTATTCGTTTAAAAAGACTTGAAAATGTGCCCCAGTACAAAGTTTATAATTTAAGAAGAGGGGTACTAGACTGTTTTAGTTTAATTAATTATTTGTCGTCCGATCCTTCCGTTTGGTGAAAACCATATCGAATATTCGAGAATCTCTCCGTTATATCTCCAGTCAACAAATATTGTTTCAGAAATAAAAAAAATCATTTATATAAATCTGAATCCACTTAGATTTTAGTTCTGGGTTTTTGGAATCCAAAGTGTTATGTGTGGTTATAAATCGGAACTCTATGGGGAGCTGATTTAAAAAAGAAAGGTTGCAAACAGCTTTGATGAACCTTAGAAATAGGCCATTTTTTGAATGGAATTAAATTGGGGCCTCTTCAAGAAATAATTTAAAATATTAACACTTAAGTAATCTTATTAAATAAACATAAGTATAATTTCTAAGAAAAATTGGGTTAATTTTCAGATTTATAAAAATGATTTTTCCATTTCTTAAGCAATATTTATTAGCTGAAATTAACGGAGAAATTTTCGATTCGACCTGGTCATACACGAACAACAGGATCGGACGACAAAAGGTTAATTTTAAACGACCCCCTTCTAAAATTAAAAACTGGGGGCGGGGCACATTTTCGATTCTTTTTAAAAGAATAAAATGGCTAAAAATAATAATCTCTGTTTTTTTGTTGGGCCACCCTGTAGGCCTGTACTTAATAACCTACATATCTATGTAACGTTCTATCTATGTAATGTCCTATCCATGTATTGTCCTATCTATTTGATTTCCTATTTATGTATTGTCCTATCTATTTATTTTCCTATTTATGTATTGTCCTATCTTTGTACTGTCCTATCTATGTATTTTTCTATCTATCTAATGTCCTATCTATCTAATATTCTATCTATGGAGTGTTATATCTAAGTAATGTTCTTTCTATGTTTTGTCCTATCCATGTAATGTCCTATCTATGTAATGTCCTATCCATGTAACGTCTCATCTTCATAATGTCCTGTCTATGTAAATGGCATAACTATGTAATTTCCTATGTATGTAAATTTCATATCTATGTAATGTCCTATCCATGAAACGTTTCATCTTCATAATGTCCTATCTATGTAATATCCGTGCACTTATGAAATGTCCCCTATGTAATATCGATCCTATCTTTAATGTTCTACCGATAAAATGTCCTTTTCTAAAAGGACAAGACAGATTAGAAAATAAAGAAAAATAATGCAAATCCAATCCACCCTATCCCCCCCCCCTCCTTTTACACCAAAGCCCTCCCCTCAAAGCTGTAAATTTGTTTTGTACCCCGGCTGTAGACAGAGCATAAATCTTAGGTTTACGCACACCCATAAACATGTGGATTTTAAACATGATGCAATTGCAAAACTTAGGAAAAATCCAAATGTAAATTTTCTCTTAAATCTTTACATCAATAAACTTGAAAATATTTTACGTATTGCTTGGCTTACATTGTTTTTTTATTTAGATGCTTTAACAATATCAATTGTTGATGAAAACAGTCAAGAAAACTCTTCTTATGAACCCACGCGAGGGTGGTACGGCAATGCGACCAGGAGAAGGAGGTGTAGCAATGATTGAAGAAGATGGAAGATCCTTCCAACATACTTCCAACCGCCTTGAGATCTTTATTAATGACGAGGGTGGGAAGGCAGCCAAGGTTTCGAAAGTTGGAAATCTAGAAGCCGATGTAAAACCAACATTGCCTTCGAAGACAGAGTTGCAGGTTTATTCGTAGATAGACATTTTTACAAAGATTTTTATGTTGTTAAAAAATTTTTGAAATTTATTTGTAATTTTTTAGAAGGGGATGGACCAAACAAGAGACCCGCAAAAAAATACAGATGGTAAATTAATCAAAAATAACAAAATCTATGGTAAAAAAATTGTTTTAATCTAATTTGTTTAGAATGTATAATGTCATTTTCTCGTGGTATTTCTGTAGAAACGACTAGGTAAAAAATATAAATCAGCAAAGAACAATTTAATTGGAAATGCTTAAAATAAAAACTTAACATTTGTCTTAAGAATTTTTGATAAAGAAAATTCTGATCTTAAGAAGGAAGGCGTCTAACCCCCCTGTTAGAAATAGAATCATGTATAAACCACGAAGCTAGCTAATATTAAACCGTTCGTTGAGCTTTATTTTGATATTATGATTTCTGTATTTTTAAAATGAAATGAATATTTTTGAAATATTTCTGATAAAAACTTTTTAAAAATTCTTTAACCTTTTCTGCCTATAAAGCCTGGAACATTGATTTAATTGATTTAATTGATTTAATTGATTTAATTGATTTAATTGATTTAATTTATCCAGCTAAGGTCAAACCTTTTGTATGAGACAGCGCTAATAAAAAACACGTCTGAAGGCTATCTATCTATCTATCTATACGCGACGAAAAATTACAAATCATGAAAAACATCTAATTCCAATTTTCGAGAATATATACATATACTAATTGGTAGAGAAGAGATTTTTGGGCTTTAAAATGGTTTGATCTCAAAGGAAGTTACTTGTTGAACTACAATAAGGGAGGGGGTGCAGGGCCGCTGTAAGCCCCGCAAAATGGTCTCCAAGCCTCTGTATTTTTATCTGCGAATCCAAAAGCTTGGAGACTATTGTGTGGGCTCATGGCGGCCCTGCACTCCATTACCTACTACAAAAGGTATAACGAACTTTAAATCAAGATTAGTAGAAGAAGTTAAATAATTCCTTATTGTGGTAGAAAGCGTAATTTTTAATTAGTTTAACCAGGCAATATGGAAATACTTCTCCTTATATATTGAATCCGACCTCGAAATGGTAAATCTGCAACTTGTTTTATTTAGAGGGAGAGAAAATCATTTTGAGCCACATTCTCCCATGATTCTTTCCACTCCTCAACCTCCACCACACAATCCTCCTTCAACTCAACCTCTACCACATCACAACCCACATTCCACTCAACCTCTACCACACAAACCTTCTTCCACTCAACCTCTACAATATAACCCTCCTTCCACTCACTCACTACCACTCAAACCGTCTTCCACTCAACCTCTACCACACAACCTTCCTTCCACCCATCCTATGCCACACAACCTTCCTTCCACCCAATCTCTACCACACAACATTCCTTCAACCCATCCTATACCACACAACCCTCCATCCAATCAACCCATACCACACAACTCAGAATTGCCGTGTGGTATATTCCAAAGTGGAGGGGAAGTTGAGTCTAGTCCAGGTCCTCCAAACTTAGTATGTGGACCTCCTTATACTCTCTCTGTACAAGGTAGGACTTCAAATACAAATGAATCTAACGATATTTGGTGGCTGTTTACTTCCTGTTTAAAAGGCAAAGAAATGTTTATTAAAAATATTCTTAGAATTATTGCACCAAGTGGTGAATTTAATCAAATTCTGTATCTACAGGTCCAGGGTATCCGGGTCCTTCCCAACCACCAGGTTCTTCCGGTCATCCTTCTAATTTACAAGGTCATCTTTATCAGCCATTTTCAAGGTTATCTTAATAATCCATTTCATGTTCAAGGTCTGAATCTAAAAAATCAATTTCATGTTCCAGGATGTGAATCTAAATTATCAATTTTATTTTCCAGGTCTGAATCTAAATAAGCAATTTCATGTTCTAGGTCTGAATCTAAATAATCCATTTCATGTTCCAGGTCTGAATCTCAATAATAAATTTCATTTTCCAGGTCTGCATCTTTATAATCAATTTCATTTTCCAGGTCTGCATCTTTATAATCAATTTCATTTTCCAGGTCTGAATCTAAAAAATTTATTTCCTTTTCAAGGTTTGAATCTAAATAATCAATTTCATTTTCCAGATCTGAATCTAAAGGAACAATTTCATTTTCCAGGTCTAAATCTAAATAATCCGTGTCATGTCCTTGGAACTCCAAACCATCCTATTCATCATCTAGTTCCTATGAATCATCCTAATCATCAACTAGTTCCTCTACATCATCCTGCCACTACAACATGTAAAGGAGGACAAGAAAGCTCTCCTCAAGGATTAGCTTTTCATCAGGTAAATAAATACATATGGGAGAAAGCTTGAATATTTAGTAAACAGAAGAAATAAAAGACGACTGTTAGACTCAAGTCAAGTTTTAAACAGTCCAATGAACATGCAATACAGTTTTTCTTAATAAACTGAATTTCAAGCTACTGCAGTACACAATATAATAACAATATAAAATACACATAAAACTGGTTAAATATAGTCTTTATTTTCCATTTTATTATGGGTCCCACTGTTTTATTAAAATTAATTCTACATTTTGAAAAATTCATTAAAAATATTTGTTTTTCAGGAGACTCCAACTTCTTGGCCATATCAGCATCAGGTTATATCTATGATCATTTATTGTAAGATATATATATATATAAATATCTAGGCTTTTAGAACGCTCTGTGTCCCACTGTGTAATTTTTATTATTTTTTTAAACATGCAAACATTTTTATTGTGTTTAAAGAGACGTAATGTTTAGTGAGCCTCTATTGATAGAGTGGCTCGTCGGATGCTCACCGGCACCCTTGAGAGCCTTGTCTGTTCAAGGATGATATAGATATCAATGTTTTTGTTTTTGAAAACTGATATTTTTTAGTTTTGGTTTGTCTACAAAATGTAACTTACGCATTTATCACTTTTATATCATTGAACAGATAAAGGTTTGTGAATGAAGATCAGTAAAAATTACAAATGGTTTTAAAATCAAATCACAAAAAAAACTTTTACTATCTCAATGAATTAGTGGTTTCAGCTTTTCCCCATTTAAGAAATGCTGAAGATTAAATATGCGTCTTTTGTGAAACATTTGTGTTATTAGGATGCTTTGAAGCCATCTTCGGTTTTAACTTTTGATTGTTGATCTCTATATGCGGCATTTTCTCTTCTTAAATTATCAAACATCAAGAAAAAAACTTCGTGAATTTATCGATTTTTTTTGGTGAATTTTAAAACGTTTTTTTTAAAGCAAATTTGTTTAATTCTGACCATCAATACTGGGGTCATTTGACCCACAAAAAATTGGGGCCTGATCGGTTCAGCCGTCTAGGATGCAAACAGACAAGTTTATATGTAGATTATTGTTTCTTTAAAATGTTCTAAGAAGAAAGGCCTGCATTAGTGCATCAGTGCATATGCAACAAAAATATGATGTAATTGCTAGAAATAAGGGCGCAAAGTGCCATTGAAGCCAAATATTAAAAAAAAACTAAATTAATGGCAAACGGAAAAGGAAAGAAAATAAACTAGAAAACAGTTTGAAAAAATAAAAATTATTTTACACTTTTGTAATTTATTTCTTCTCTAGATTGGAATGTATCCTTACATGTACCCGGGTCAGAGATATCAAGGGTTTGAAAATAGGTGAATTATTCTTTCAAATAATTCTTGAAATATTTATTACAAGAACTAACACAAGTTAAATAAGATGTATTACAGCGCATATTGGTATCGTGGATATGGCTCTGAGGAAGGTGGAGAAGGAGGAGAAGGAGGAGGAGGAGGTGGGGAGGGTTCTACTCAATCTCAAGCAACTTCTACTGGATTTCAACATGGGGTAATATTTGGGCTATGTAACCCTCAGTTCATTAAGTCTTATGTTGGATTTACAACGGTACCCTTAAAAGCTTTGCACCATCAAGAAGGAATCAGTTCTAAATGAGTTTTCCATGTTTTTAACAATAGAGGAGACAATACAGGAAATTATCAGAATCAAACATTTGTGAACCTAGAAAAACGCCTATTTCTTCCACATAATAAATCAGATTTTTTATTAAGAGTACCACTGCAGAAAACTAGGTCATTTCCCTCTTTTAAAATTACAACGAAAATCCGTTTAATTATTTAATTCAAATATTTTCCTAAGGATGAAAAAAACAAGAATAAAAAATGCTAAACAACTCTGCTATTTAATATAGTTTTATTTAATGTTAAGTTAAACACTCCAATCTATCCTTGGATGCGAGAAAGTAAATCGAGTAGAAGCCAATACTCACATTCTTACCAACAGGAACAATTCAAACTTTTTACAAATTTGCTTGTTTATTTGTTACAATTAACTGCACATCAAAACAGCTGAACCAATTGGGCCAAAATATGTAATGAATTTTAGAGTATTTAGAGAATTAAGGGTATGGTCGGTTGAAAATAAAAAAATTGGCAAGATAAAATTTTTATTTAAAAAGAAATGTTTGCTAATCCACCAATGAAAGCAGAAAAAATCTGCGAATTCTTTTATTTTTATCTTTTTTACAATACCGAAATAATTGTTTGAGTTACATTGAAAAAAACGCTATTATTATTAGTAGAAAGAACTTGAATTTTATCTATATGATCAAAGCTCTTCGCTCATATATAAATATATTTGAATGTATATTTATGTCAGCTATAGCTGGCAAAACGGCTGGACCGAATGGGCTGAAATATTTTAGTATCCATTTTAGCATGGGCTTACAAAAAAATTTGACAGTTTTTTAAATCGATTTTTTTCTTCAAAAGTCGAATATTTTTTCTTCAAAAATTCTAATTTAATTTCTTCAAAAATTGGAATTTTTTTTTCAAAAATCGGAATTTTTTAAAAATTCGATATAAAAAATTCCACGGGCAACGCTGTGTACTTGAGCTAGTATTATTATATAATTTGATTTGATTGAAAGGCGACGAGCTCCTCAGATAAACTAGAATCTCATTCAGGTAAAAACGAAAAAATTTTTAATTTTAATTTTTAAATCATTTTTTTAAATAAAATATTGGGAACAGATCATACAAAAAACTCTTTTTTTATTATTTTTGTTATCATTTTTTCCTCTTTTATTATCTATTTTCTTTTTTTCTTTACTGTCCCTTCGGGCAATTAAAAAAAACGGAAAAGTAAAACTGAGATTTTGATTCAAAGAGTTCCAATAACGATTTAAAGGAAATGAGTTTTTGCTGAAAATTCAGATTTGTTTATTACCCATATCTTTGCAACCCAATGTTGTAGACCTTAGATATTTCAAACTATGAATTCTATTAGATTAAACAATATAAGTTTGGAATTTTTAAGGTTTACACCATCATGTTTTAGAAATATAGGGATTAGAAAATTTGAGTTTGTGTATAACACTCAATTCCTTCGGTTGAGTTTTACAATTTATGCTTCACTGTTTTTTCACCTTCTAGATTTAAAAAGAAAATATTTATGTTAGTATTTCTCGAATAAATCTGAACTGGGTCCTTTTTAGAAACATAAAGGAACTTTATATTTGCAATACTGTCAACAGTCTTACGTTTGTCTTTCTAGCGCTTAAACTGGACTTAATTTATATAGTTTATAAAGATACTGCACCAACAGTCTTACGTTTGTCTTTCTAGCGCTTAAACCGGACTTAATTTATATAGTTTATAAAGATACTGCACCAACAGTCTTACGTTTGTCTTTCTAGCGATTAAACCGGACTTAATTTATATAGTTTTTAAAGATACTGCACCAACAGTCTTAAGTTTGTGTTTCTAGCGCTTAAACCGGACTTAATTTATATAGTTTATAAAGATACTGCACCAACAGTCTTAAAATTGTCTTTCTAGCGCTTAAACCGGACTTATAATTTTTACCATTTTTTAAATTTAATATGTAAAGGAATTTAGTCTTTGCAACACACTTTGATTTTCCAATTCCTATACTTTTTCAACCCAATGTAGTATTTTAGATATTTCAAACTATAAATTCTATTAGATCAAATAATCTAAATTTAAAACATTAAAGGTTTACACCATTTGGTTGCAAAGATATAAGGATTTTCGAAAATTTGAGTTTGTGGCAGAGACTCAAATCCTTTAATCAGAGATGCTAAGAAATCATGGAAACCCGCATGCATCACTGTTTCCTGCCCCTTCCCTCAAATATCTGAACATTCCCTTTCCAGACACTGATCTACCGGACAGCCAGGAAGGATGCGGGAAGAGAGCCAGGACGGCTTACACCTCCTCCCAGCTTGTCGAGTTAGAGAAGGAGTTTCATTTTAACAGATATCTCTGCAGACCTAGGTGAACAGAGCTGAAAACTTTAGAATGGGATATCCTTAATCCCAATCTGCATAATTAATCTGGAGATTAAAAACAAGAGGAGAACAAGCAATATTTAATCTGGAGATTAAGAAAAAGTGGATTTATCTCGATATCCACCATTCTAAAGTTTTCAGAGCTGGGAACTTTTGAATGGTGGATATCGGGATTTATGCTTCATTCTCTCTTTTTCTTAATCTTAAGATTAAATAATGCTTCTTCTCCTCTTGTTATTAAGTTCCAGATTAATTAACCGATCGGGATTAAGGATATCACATTGCATTCTAAAGTTTTTAGCTCAGATATCATCCGTCGACAGATGGGGTTTCAGACGCCGGCCCTTGAAAAGATTGATTTCTAGATCTTTTGTACCTATATTTTGTGGGAAAAAAGTATATTTTTCTAATTTTTATATCTTTGAAATTGAGTTAGATAAAAAGCCTAAGTTTACTCACAAGTCACACAGGTTCTTGATATACAATGGTTAGTATCTTGAAGTTTGCGGGCAGTGTTCTGTTCATTTCATAAAATTATTTTATATAATGAATGAAAAAACTAACTTTTATTTGGAAATATAACTTGCTACCCACCTTTGACCAACTGTACCGATCCATATTTCCCCAACAGCGAGATTTTCAGCTACTTAACTGTTTCTTGGGACAATTAAATAAAATTACTTCCCGATCTGCAAAGTTTTCATGTAAAGTCGTTCATTTCCACCTCTAAACACCCTGTATGCCGAGTCCATTAGCGCCTAATCCAATCAGTCCAGTCAAGTGTTGGTTGTCTATTCTGAACCAATAGAAATAGTATGGCGGTAACATCTATCTTTCTATCTATATCATTATCCAATTAGAGTTATGAATCCTTCAATCGGCGCTATCAGTAAATGGAAATATTTACTTCTACTGAAACTCTGGTGTAAAGTCGATAAAATAGTTTAGAACAACTTAAACAAATTAAACTAAAACTATCCTATACAGATGTAAATATTTATTATAATTAACGTACTTTAGACGAATAGAGATGGCTGCAATGCTCAACTTGTCTGAAAGACAAATAAAAATCTGGTTTCAAAACAGGTAAATTAATGTTTCTAGACGTATGAAGTATAAGAAGGAGATGAAGCTACGAGGAGTAGAGGTGGATACTACTCCTCCTCCTCCACAAACAAGACACTGCTCATCACCTATACATGTAAACACAAAAACATAATAAATCCCCTCAATTCCTCTAATTTTATTATTCTTGTATCTTTGAAACCTGATGGTGTAAACGTTGGATATTTTATACGTTGACTATATTATCTTGCACAACTCATTCTTGGAAAAATCGGATGTCTACGATATCAGGTTGCAAAAATATAAGAATTGGAATGGAGGCGAGTAGCTATATGTTCAAATCCTCTGAAAACAGCAGAGTTTTATTTGTTTATGAAAGTGTTAGTCCCTGGAGTTTAAATAATAAAGTTCATTTTTTAGCAAAACTAAAAATTAATTAAAAACAAACAATTAAAATTGAACTTGTAATTCAAAAATCTATAGTGGCATGTCCGATTTACAAGGGTACCCTTTCACCTTTGACTGATTAAAATGATTGAGTTATTTCTGGGTTTCAATCAGAATATGAATTGTAGTTTAAATTGCACCCTGCGACTGACGGGTTTCCGATGCTGAGTCTAGCACCCTCGTGCGTGAAGTGATCCGAATGGCAAATGCAGATTTTTGCGGATTTTTGTATAGCATGGGAAAAGGAAGGGATTCAGAGAAATTGAAACTTTTAAAGACAGAAACACATCGACTTTTTCCTTATTATTTATCCGATAAAAGACTAAAGGGTACTCTTGTTAATCGAACTTAAACAACGCTTAAAATTGAGGATCATTTGAAATGATGTCGATACTCTCGACACTGGGAAGAAGTCAATCTATTGAACTGTATTTTTCAAAACATCTTAGGGTGCTTGTTTTTCTCCTTGTGAATAAGTTTTTGCTGAAAAACTCAAATTGTCAAATTCTTTAATCTTTGCAACCTTGTGGTGTAAACAAACTTTGATTATTTGATCTAACAGAGTTTATAGTTGGAAAAATCAAAGGTCTACAACATCTGGTTGCAATGAAATAGAGATAAACAAATCAGAGTTTGAATATTAAGAGGTTTTTAACAGGCTTCAGGCGGCAGTCACAGCCGTGAGTGTGGGAGAGGGGAGAGAAGTAGTTGGGATGAGACTAGGACATGGAACTCATCCTTCCAACTTCATTCATCCCATTCATGTCATCACACTCATCCATCCAAATCTTCACAGGCAGGCTATACATTCTTTTTCTAACCTTTATTTGAGTAAGAAATAGGAAGATTTATATCTTAAAACATGCTTAATTCTGGCAAGTTCATCTTTTTGTCTGTAGCTCACTGAGA
This sequence comes from Eurytemora carolleeae, assembly GCF_000591075.1. Taxonomy (NCBI): domain Eukaryota; kingdom Metazoa; phylum Arthropoda; class Copepoda; order Calanoida; family Temoridae; genus Eurytemora; species Eurytemora carolleeae. The sequence continues at coordinate 83,118 of NW_019396433.1, read as the reverse complement.
TTATAGACAACTCTGAAAGTTAGCCATCAAAGGAACTGAGTCTTTGCCGCAAACTCAAATTTTCTTATCCCTTCATCTTCGAGACCTGGTGGTGTAAACCTTTGATATTTTAAACTTAGATTATTTGATCTATTAGAATTCATAGTTTTAAATAGAGATTGGAAAAGCAGAGTTTGTGGCAAAGACTCAATTCCTTTTTAGAAATCCTTACCTTTTGTTTTACCTCACCAATTCACTTATACTTTTTTGTAGCCTTAGGCATAATCATTTTAAATGAAACACGATTGTCCCTAGATTAAGTTTAAAAGGAGTATTTGTAATTTTAGCGTGAGAGCGTGCACATCTTTATATACAATGAGCACAAATCTGCTTCTTAAGAGAATAATAATAATTTTTTCAAGAGAAAACGAAGGTTATTTCAATTATCATCATTCGGAAAAAGGATTTGAGAAAAGGGCATGCCCACTCTCAAAAAAAGAATGGCTTTTTGAAATCAATACTATTAAATAAAATCTGCGAAAAACAACGAATATTCTAAAATCTAGATTTTAATATTCTATCTTTAGGATGACTTTGGTTCAAGCTCTTCAGTTGTATCAGGTTCTTCTGCGGCCTCGTTCTCCGCCGTCTCTGGTTCCTCTTCCGCCACGTTCTCCGCCGTCTCCACCCCCTCCGCCTCAGCAATATCTGCCTGGTATAGCCAGCACTATAAACCATAGCAAACAGAAATTTTATTTTTATCTAAAATTTAAAACCAAAAATTCACATAGAAAAAAGCCTAAAAGTTTTAAAATTTAAGAAAGTCATTTCTGATACCGATTGCAATTTTTAACAATTGTCTAAAACTAAAACCAAAAAAAACTGTCAAGAAAATATATTTTTAAATATTTGTACTATGCAGTGTGTAAATTGAGGCGTTATGACATGAAAGTTTTGGTTGTGTAAACTAATTTTATTTGTTAACAAGTCCCCAACAAATTGTGATTTCCTTTCACTAAATTCCATCAAAATATGTGTATGGAAAACAAATATTTGCTCATCAGAACTAATTTAAGTATTCTAACCTATACTAACATTAAACTAAACGTAAAATATCTATGATAAATATCAGATATGTGTTTTTTAATTAAACAATAAACTGTTGATATCTGTTTTATATCTATGTTTAAAAGAGTGTTTGTATTTAATGGAAACTGTTTAAAATTAAAAAGGAGAATGTGTAGATTGTAAAAAAATAATACTTATTAGACCTTTTGGTATGCAAAGAAAACATAAGTTAATCATTGATTAAACCTAATTAACTTTAATAAGAATATTTATATCCAATGTGGGCACTTTTAAATTTATGGATAAGTGCTTGATCCCTCAATTAAAGCTATCCCAGCTGGGTATGACCACCGCCCAACAAGAGATAAAGTGCCGGTATAACGCCATCGAGTGGTGTTTACAGTAAGGTTAAATTTTAATCATTAAGGTAAGGAAGGTAATGTGGTGACTATTGATAGTATATAAAATAATATAATAAAAATAATATATAAAAATTCCAACTTATTGAAGTAGAATTGTTGTATTTATTTACATATGTAGTAAATGCCCTACTCCATAAATGTCTTCAGACTCGTATCAATCCAGGTACAACTCAGGAACTCACGGTTCCATGCATATTTTACTATCAAGTTCAATCCGGACATGACTTAAAGTGTATCAATGCTCGTTCCCTCTCGTTATGGTTGACCAGGCATCTAGGAGCTATTCAGTTCAGAAATACGGTACCATTTTTTGGCACATACTTCCATATTCTAAGGTATCTATGTTTCAAGATACAACTCAACAATATTTTAGTATCAATGTCAATCGGGACAAGACTTTATCTGTATCAATACTTTACTATCAATGTCAATCAGGACAAGACTTTATCTGTATCAATACTTTACTATAAATGTCAATCCGAACAAGACTTTATCTGTATCAATACTTTACTATAAATGTCAATCCGAACAAGACTTTATCTGTATCAATACTTTACTATAAATGTCAATC
>NW_019396433.1:55634-80428 GCF_000591075.1 Eurytemora carolleeae | reverse complement strand
TACCCTTTAAACCTTTGACTGATGAAAGATGACTGATATATCCTTGCTTTTAGAGCTTACAATCGATTATTTCAATTGCGGGTTCTCAACTTCTCAATGATTTTGATGAATTAGAATGGATTAGAATTGAGCAGAATGAATTTTAATGGATTAGAATGGATTATAATGGATTAGAATGGATTATAATGGATTTGAATAGATGTTAATGGATTAGAATGGATTATAATGAATTATAATGGTTTTGAATGGATTAAAATGGATTAGAATGGATTAAAACGGATACGAATGAATAATTGGATTGTAAATAATTTTTTTTTTTGCAGTACAATTTAAGGATTTACAAAATAATGCAGGATATGAAGTCAAAGAATGGAGGTGTAATGTGGGGGAGGGGAGGGGGAGGGATTTGACTCTTGATAAAAAAAGTGTTTGAAGTGTCTCTACAGTCTATACTCTATACATTGCAGGGTTTAATCCAATTGAATTATCAAAAGGAAAGATATGTGCAAGTAAGCAGGAGTGTAAAGAACTCAGCGGTGGCCCTGACCCCCCAGGGAGGGGGGTTAAACGTCCCCTTGGACCCCCTGCGGGCTCTAAACCCCCCTGCGGTTTCTGAGGTACTGTCATTCTATATTTAGTATTCAAATATATGGCATGGCATGTACAAAGTTATTCTAGTTATTTATTATATTTGTATACCCCCCCCCCTCCACGTTAAACTAAGGCAAATTACACGTAAAAGATGAATATCTTCTAAGTATGCAATGATAACTCCTAGTCTATATTTAGAAGAATGCAAATATTTTGAATATCTATTTATACATAACAGGATGAATCTGATTTTCAAATAAAAATCAGATTAGTCATAAAGTAACAGCTATGTCGCATATATTATACCTTCTCCTTATGTTATAGGTTGAAGTGCCACTTGTGCAGTGTGCACCGCTTACAAGATTTTTAAATTAATGTTTTTTTAAAACAACTTTTTTGTCCTTCTGCAACGAATGAACGCATGTTAAAAAAAATACATATACCCCACTACTGGACTACGACCCCAGGAAAGGTTTATGAATGATCAAAATTTCACAAATTTGCCTCCAATGCAACAAAATTCGATTAACATAAAATTTTGAAAATCCACGATTTTTTTTAGAAAATTCGCAAACTTTTTGTTTTGTTTTGTTTTAAATGTTTACAAAGAGAAAATGTGCACAATTTATATAGAAGATGGGCGCGAAGCGCCCTGAAAGCCTAGTATTCGTATATTCGTATAGGGTAGTATTTTTATACGAATTCCCTTTTCAAGATTGAACAAATTATCCCTGCTGATGACTTGCACTTTCAATACGTCAAAGGTTAATCGTATTTACATTTTCATGCGTATTATCTAGAAAATGAAGAAAAAAATTGATCCAGTGCATGCCAATTTTACAAGTTTTCCAATTTTTAATTTTGAATAAAGATCTAATCTAAAAATGTATGCTTCTCAATAATGCATGCGTCTATGTAATGATCATAAATTCATTAAATAGCACTTTCATAGCTTTGGATATTTATAATGTCTTCATTTTTCCTTTCAACAATACAGAATATTCTAAAAAATATTTTCACATTTAATATTGTTAATTACACATAATTATCTTAAATATTTAAGTTTTTGTTTCGGTTTTCAGGGGACTCAAATCTATCTTCTGTGAAAATGCAAAAAATATTTTTTTGTAAGTTTGATATCAAATTATGCAATATTTTGACTCAAACAGGATATATGAGGTATTAACGGAAGAAAAAACCAAATTGTTAACAAAAATCTTACGGTTATTTATTCTTACGTTAATTAATATCTCTTATCTGCTGCTAGAGTCAACTTGTTGCATAATTTGATTGCAATTCGTCAAATATCGTTGATATTTGCGAGCCCTCTCAACACCAAGGAAAACTTAATATTTAAAATAATGGACAGAATTATGCACTCTGAACAACAAAAATAAATATGACAAAAATTAAATCTGAAAAATGTTGTGTTTTACATTCCTTTACAGAATTTGTAAGCACGAAAAGCATAGAAACATGTATTCGTTTGATAAAAATAATTAAGACAGATTTGACAATGCTAATTATACTATAATTAGAAAACCCTGAAGTATGATTTAGTAAGACAAATGTATAGATTTTGTTTAGTAATACGAAACAAATAATTCAGCAAAAAATTAAGACATAAGTTAAATACTGAGGTTTTAATTAACATGCAGGGCAAAAATTTAACTAATTTAAAAACTTATTTAACAAAAAAATCATTCGAATTGCAAGTATCTAACAATATTTTGAACAAATAACTTACCTGAACATCGGAAAAATATTACAATTTTCATCAAGCTAGATAGCTTTAATTTTGCTCATCAAAAATAATTGGGATAATTATACTTGGAAATCTTATAAAAAAAATTTGGACCCATAAAAGTGTGAAATATGAAGACGACAAACACGTAGACTCGAGTTATAATTTTTAATAGTAACACTGTTTAAATTTAATAGGGTTTGTTTGAACAAACTTTGATTGAAAAAACATATTTTAAGCCCACAAATAAAGATAGAAAAATCTGAAAACCTAACCTAACCTAACTTTTCTTGAAACTAATTCTTATAATGTGCAAAGAAAAAATGGCTGAGCAGTAATTTTTTAAATGCTAAAATTACTACATGAAAGAACAAGGGAGGAGTTTCTTTATTTCCCCAATGGAATAGGATTCTCCGGATCAAAATTCATAGTGTCCCCCCCCTCGCTCTCTCTCTCCCCCCCCCTCCGCTCTCTCTCTCTCTCTCTCTCTCTGAATTCACGTCTCAATATACTAAAGCACTCAGCAGTCCCTACTATACATTCCTACTGTAACGATCCACAGAATACATTTTCAAAGGTTACGCACATTTTAATGTGCTCATTTCTCAACTCGTTCGTAACATGTTGTACAACTAGAGTACATAAATGTACGCAAACTTAAAATTAAATTTTAGAATAGTATTGATTTAGCTAGCTGTTTATTGTTTCTAGAAGATTTACCTAAAAACCCGGTGCAAAAAATTAAAATCCGCATGTAAAAACATTAGCAATTATTCGCGAGTAGCCTTTGAAACAACCCGGAAATGTGATTTATCATGTAACACTTCTCGACTTAATAGATATATTTATTTTTTAAATAAATATAATACTTTTTTCATTAATTTTTAAATTTTTTAAATAGTTTTTTTCGTAATTACTTCAAATTGTTTAAATGATGGTGCTCATCAAATTCAATGTTAAAGAACAAAAAATCTAGAGAGTATGTTTGTCAAAATAATGTAAAAAAATCTAGAAATTGCAATATCTGCATCAACTTAGATTTGAAATGGATGAAAGTAATTATTTTTGTTACAGTAGAGATGATTGATTTGNGGGGGGGGGGGGGTACAAATTTTAAATTTATGAGGGACCGTGGGGGATGATGAGAGCTTTTTTTGGAGGATATGAAAGCAAACTTTACATAAGGTTCTATAAGTTTTAACCTCAAACAATTAGAGAAAAATCTGAAAAAAACATTACAGTTTTTAGAATATAAAAAAGCTTTTGATATAAGCCAGAAGAGTTGATGCTAATAAAAATTCCTTCAAAAATACTTTCATAAAAGAATTGAGTTATAATCAATTTTTTAAAAAATGTTTAATTCCTCTTTATTTGAAATCTGATAGCGTAATTCAAACTTAGATTATTTGTCATAACAGAATTTATAGTTTGAAATATCAGTCTACGACATCGGGTTGCAAAGATAAAGGGATTACAAAAATTGAGTTTGTGAGAAAAAAAAATTCCTTTTGGCTTCTATGAATATTTATATTGAAAAAAGTTAAAAATAATTTTGTAAAGTCGGCGCAAAAAATGGATTCAAAATTGTGTGCAAAAAAATCTTGAGATATATCTTATTGTAGATCCGTGGTTTTATTAAGGGACACCCTGTTGTTGCATAACCTCTGATCAATCATTTTCTTGTTGGTTTGAACTAAAATAATCTTAAACTTGAATTCTGTTGCATCATGATTTTGCATAATATTTGGTCTTGATAAACTGATATTTTTTATTCATTTTCATCTATTGGCATTTTTAAAAATAAATATAGATATTTGTGGGGGCGATCATACTATCTCTTTAATTTAACTGAATATAATTAAAATGTATGACTTCTATCATACTTTTTTAATTATTTACTAAACCGACTTCATTAGATATACTTATTAAATTCAACGAATTGATTTGAACAATAATAATTTCTATGTCTCTCAATAGAACAAAAACATATTTTAAAATTTAAAATTGGGCCTGAATCTTTTTTTTGGAAATGAGGATTTAAAATATTAACCCCTTTAATAACAAATATATTTTTTTGTTCCGGATATTTAGGATTTTATTACTATAAAAAAATTGAGTAACTTGAGAAAATGGCTAAAAAAGAATATAGGAGAAAAAAAAATCTTAGAATTTAACTAGAAGTATTTTGTGAATTTATTAAATTTGATTGAATCAATTTTTCGCTTCAAATATTATTTTCCTTTTGCCGCTTTTCGTTGAAAGAACTTTCATTATTTTTAACGAAAAAACGGCATTGTTTTAATGAAAATTTACAAAGGCAACAGCGAGGGTGACAAACGAACGACCAGATCCGTCCAGTAAATATGAAAACCAAAAGTTACAACTATCCGTCAACATTTTTTTAAGTTTTTAAGTGAAACTTTAGGATGGACATCTTTTTGCGAAAAACGGACATTTAACATTGAATCCTTCTTAGACATATTGTTAACGAACAAAAAAGAACGATGTTTAGCTTTGATCTTAATCGTTACTTTATGTATAAAATTAGGGTTTTTTGAGTTTCATATTTTTCTTGTTTTGTTTCTATGTAGCGCTTGTTTCATCATTATTTTGCAGATTTTAATATTTCAATGGAGTTATGTGCTATGCCTCGGTGGTTATAGCAATTTCACCTTAAAATTTAATTTGTAAAAATTCAGCCCCCCCCCTTCTATCCCCCCTCTCTATCACCCTCCATTTCTGAGACATCATTTTTTAAGATAATTTCCCAAATGTAAGAATTCGTTTTATTTTTGAAGTTTCCCCTTAAGATTCTTACTATTTTGACAATATAATTTCCGTCTTCCAATCCTCTATCCATGAAGTCTCAGCTTACCCTACAGGCTGTCCCAATACCACATAAAAATTAAATGACGACATAAAAATCGTCATCTATTTCCTAAAATTGATAAATGACAAAAAGTGGTTAAAATAATATTTTATGCATAATTTTTAATGACCATTGACAATGGGAATGGCAATGCCCGATTTAAGACGGAATCCTTAAATGTTTTGTTCGATCAAGAATCACATAGGTATCCACATTTATTTTTTTCTTTGTTTATTATCATTTAAGGTATCTCTGCAAATGTGACTTGAGAATTTTTTGCTTTTAAGTAATAGCGGAGAAATTAGAATTCAACATTTTTCGAGTCAAAAAACGCGAGGTTCTCTTCCAAGTTCCACATTTTTAATCAAATTAAGGTTGTAAGAGTACCTTTGTAAATCAGGCATTGCATTTTTAATCAGATTAAGGTTGTAAGAGTACCTTTGTAAATCAGGCATTGCATTTTTAATCAGATTAAGGTTGTAAGAGTACCTTTGTAAATCAGGCATTGCATTTTTAATCAGATTAAGGTTGTAAGAGTACCTTTGTATATCAGGCATTGCATTTTTTTGCATTGAGGGTCACTTGAAATAATCCTTTCAGTCAGTCCCTTTAATACATTTAAATCTGGATAAACATCTTTGGGACACATCAAGCATAGAACAAATTAATTCCCTTTTTTGGGACACCCTGTAGCACTTATGAACAATGCCACTTTTACAGTGTAAGTTGAAATTTCAAAAGTACATTTTTCTATTATATGATATTTTTATTTTCAGATTTTGAAACCAAGAAAAAATGGGAGATTTCTAAAAATTCTGCTATAGAGAGTGTGTTTTCCTCGTGTCTATAAAGTGAACACACTGGTGTTAAATGACTTACTTTCTTTGCATGTGTTATGCTTCGCTCAGATAGAAAAGTAAAGAAGTAAACAGTGAACAAAAATGTAGAAACGAAATTTTTTCAAAAAAGTGAACAGGAACACCTGATCTTAAACAAGAACAAGTACTAGGAAGATCTGATCTTGAACAGGAACAAGTACCAGGAAGATCTGATCTTGAACAGGAACATCTGATTCTGAACAGGAAAATCTTGAACATTATACAAAGACGACCGTGTGTGAAGAAACGTGTGAACAGATGATAAACTTGAACGGAGAACCTACTGTGACCCAACCTGACCCAGTAGGATATAATCAATCATTCAACAATACAGTGGTAACCAATATATACATGAATAGTTGTCGTCCTCATTCTTTCTTTTAATTTGAATCACACCGCTATTCGTATAGTGCCGTTTAAACTAGAATATATTCAGAGGAAACATTATCGGAGTTAAACAATCCTAGAAATACAGTAGGAACCAAAAAACTTTGGAATCGGAAGACGACATCATTTCAATATTAAAGGATATTTGATGTTTTAAAAAAGCAAATAGTTTTACTAGTAATTTGTTTAATCACTTATAACGTGAAATGGGTCTGTTTACATTGCACTATGCATGATGAAGACGGAAATTATTCTGCTTTATATTGTTAAAGACTAACCAGGGCACGGGCAGCCGTAGTACATTTGAATTTCCGAGCCGGGTCAACCTTTCCGGTCCCAGTTTGTATTGTACCGCACAGACATTGGGTTAATAAAGCAGACACTCAATAGGACTAGACAGTGCAACAAGTTTGACGCAGTCAGACTTTATGCTTCATTCATGTCGAATTTACTTTTACTAAAGGGGCAGAGGTGCGTGAGGGTGGGGGTTTGAAGGGAAAATATATTTCTTTATGCTGTAAACTAGTCACAGAATTTTGAACTTGTTCTAAAATGCCAAAAAAAAAAAAAATTTAGTAAGCTAGACACATGTATGGACATAATTTTATAATCGATATAATTATATAACTTAGTCTGTCTCTTGTCTTGAAGTTATCAGCTCTTTTTAACACAATTTTCTTGCACATATTACATAGTATAAAAGAAAGATTGATTTGAATTGAGGAAAGGTATAAGGGAAGGGGTTGGTGAGAGGAGAGAGAAGGGGGAAGGTAGAGGGGAGGGGTAAGGTAAGAAGGGAAGAGATTGGTTTATAGGAAGGGTAATTGGGGAAAGTAGAAAGGAAAGAAGTTGGTGTAGAAGAAAGGAAAGGAAGGGGGAATATAGAAGGGAAGAGGNTAAATTATCTGAAATCCACCCCATCCCTCCCCTCCCCCTCCCATATCCTTCTGGACTGAGACACGCCTCTATTTTTGCTTCTGTTAGAGATAAACTAGAAGATACTTGTTATCAGCCCGTTAAGACAGGGAGAGGAAAATGTACGGTAGGCCTGGGAAACACTTATTTGAAATTGAATCTTAAAAGATAAGAGTTTTTATGAATAATGCCCCTGCAAAATATCTTAAAGTATCACTGCAAACTTAAAACTGCGACTTTGTGACCTCGAAGCGCCTCGATCTTAGAATTTACGCACAAGACTATGAGACAAGCAAATTTATGCAGTTATTCGCGGCCCCTTTCCGATTAACAATTATAGCTTTTAACTGTTATTTAAAACTGGCCCAATTTTATTCATTTTAAAATTTTCCTGGATTATTTAAATTTAAATTTGGCCCGAGGTTCAGCCGTTTTTACGTTTATTGGATACAAACAGATGAATAAGCATACGGACAAGCAAAGTAAAGGAATAGGATAGTTTATCCAATAACCTTATTACGGGCTTCCAATCCATCAATACGCCTGTATATTTACAGTGTAACTACAGAGTGTTTTAAAATTAACACATTTCTTATCTTTTTCATCATAAAAAATAAAGGTTCCGTGAAGGGTATGAACAGATGAATACAGACAAGCAAAGTATAGGAATAGGATTGTATCCACAATATCCATACTAAATTGTATCATATAGGATTGTATCAACTGTATCATACTAAATTGTATCATATAGGATTGTATCAACTGTATCATACTAAATTGTATCATATAGGATTGTATCAACTGTATCATACTAAATTGTATCATATAGGATTGTATCAACTGTATCATACTAAATTGTATCATATAGGATTGTATCAACTGTATCATACTAAATTGTATCATATAGGATTGTATCAACTGTATCATACTAAATTGTATCATATAGGATTGTATCAACTGTATCATACTAAATTGTATCATATAGGATTGTATCAACTGTATCATACTAAATTGTATCATATAGGATTGTATCAACTGTATCATACTAAATTGTATCATATAGGATTGTATCAACTGTATCATACTAAATTGTATCATATAGGATTGTATCAACTGTATCATACTAAATTGTATCATATAGGATTGTATCAACTGTATCATACTAAATTGTGTCATATAGGATTGTATCAACTGTATCATACTAAATTGCATCATATAGGATTGTATCAGCTGTATCCTACTAAATTGTATCATGTAGGATTGTATCCACTGTATTCTAACTAAAGTGTAGCATATAGGATTGTATCAGCTGTATCATACTAAATTATATCATACAGGATGATATTAGCTGTATTCTACTTAACATCATATACTATTGTATCAGCTCTTTCCTACTAAACTGTTTCACATAGCATTGTATTAGCTGTATTCTTCAAAATTGTATCTTACAGGATTGTATGAGCTGTATCCTAGGAGCTAAGTATCAGTTGCTACAAGGATAAGAATATAAGTAAGATTTGTGAACAATAGTTGGCTTTATTGGGAAGATAGATATACCTCAGATAAAAGAGATAAAGTCTAGTATTGTATATACGGATATATATACGGATATATTGTACATACAGATATAGATATATATTCGGATATATTGTATAGAAAGATATAGATTTATATTCGGATATACATACGGATATTTAGATATATATTCGGATACATATATGGATATATTATATTTACAGATATAGATATATATTCGGATATATATACGGATATATTTTATATATGGATATAGATATATATTCGGATATATATATGGATATATTATATATACAGATAAAGATATATATTCGGATATATATTCGGATATATTTTATATACGGATATATTTTATATATGGATATAGATATATATTCGGTTATATATTCGGATATATATACGGATAAATTGTATATACGGATATAAAAGCTAGGCAAAAAAAAGATACTTCATGAAATTCAGATATACTCCTTTTTGAGAATTTAACTATTTTTTCCTCTATCTTTGGAGCTTTTTAAATATTTTCTCATGGGACAATTAATTTTATATGTTTCTGTTATATTTCATAAATTAATAATTACTTACTTATTTGCGCTCTGCTTCCAGAGCAATTCGCGCCCATCTTCGGTTTTAGCTTGTTTTTGCACTTTTATCGGTTTTTTTTCGTGGATTTTTAAAATTTTTTTGATCCAATTTTACACTTCCCCTGATGAGGGAAGTGTGAGTTGCCTAAACAACTTTGGGGTCGATCGGTTCAGCCGTCTTGACGTTTATTAGATACAAACAAACAAACACCTAAACAGACAAGCAAAGTATAAATATAGACAATAAAAGGGATCAAAGGATTTTCGGATAAACACCCTTTTTGTTTAATGTCTAGCCTTCTTTGATTGTACGTATAAGTTCACATTTGTCAAATTCAATCTTAATTTAAACTCAAAATAAAATTTAACATAAGTATTTGATTTAAAAAAATATCTAAAGATTGATTTGAATATTTTAAAATAAACATTTGAAAGATGGTTCAAATATTTTGAAATAAATATTTGAATAAAAGAATAAGACCGTATCGAATGCCTGAAGGCAAGCATATGGCTTTATTCACTGCCTAACATTGCATGCAATTAGAGCGTATTTTTAATTGGTCCAAATTTCCCCACCATTCCCACAGATTTATCAATGTCCGAAAAACATTCCATATTAAACATTTCTCTTTATATATTTTCCATTTATAAAGTAGTAATCTTTGTTTGGTTGACTGTGGAATTCGGCCGAACCACCGGAATGTTCTCGGCTAGTTTGGTATTAACATTCTAACTTTAAGGAGAAAATAGTTAAAAACGTCTCACACCGAAGAACGCAGCGTCCATACAAATTCGGAAAGATGCAACATTCATCTAGGATCGTAAACAAATCAATTTAATTCCAAACAAATCATTTAGATCTGCAAACAATAATCATCGATTATTTTTCGACGCATTCTAATATAGTTAATATTTCATAATATTTTTGATTTTTTTTTTTTTAATAATGTCTCACACCGAAGAACGCAGCGTCCATACAAATTCGGAAAGATGCAACATTCATCTAGGATCGTAAACAAATCAATTTAATTCCAAACAAATCACTTAGATCTGCAAACAATAATCATCGATTATTTTTCGACGCATTCTAATATAGTTAATATTTCATAATATTTTTGATTTTTTTTTTTTAATAATTTTCGAACATTCCTGGAAAATATGAAAATGTCGTCTTCATTATCAAAAATCCTCGAAACAGAAATAAATGTTTTCAAAAGTAACTCTCAGGTCATGAAAAGTACAAAATATTAATAGAGTTATTGCGAAGTCCCAAAATGCGACCTGACAAATTTGCTTTTCTCATCCTTGTATACATAACATCATAACTATAGAAGCTACGCACACAAATCTGCCCCTATAGTAAAAGTAAATTCAACCTATATGAAGCATAAAGTCTGACCGCGTCAACCTTGTTGGACCGGCTAGTCCTGTCCATAGAGATAGGTATAATACAAACTGGGATCGTGAAGGTTGACCCGGCTCGGAAATTCAAATGTACTACGGCTGCCCGTGTACGAAGTCTTAAAATCATACCACTGGCAATTTCGTTAACAATCCCTTTAAGGAGAAGTTTTTATTCCTGCTTGAGTTGAGAATGTTGGGGAATATATCGAAATGTTGTCACATGTACAGGGTTCTTGTATATATAGAAAACATGCTCTTATCTGACCGTGTGTCTATATGCATATCCTAGTATTACTATCTATCCTGTCTATCTGTATCTATCTAAATGCATATCTACCATATCTACTGTCTATCTGTGTCATACATAACATGCAATACTGGACACACACACACAATACTATTATTATTATTTTTCCCTCCCCCTCCTCCTCCCGTCCTTTTAACTATATCCCCCTCCATTATCCTCTTTTTATAAAGAGTATACCTCTAACTAATGTTTTACTCGAACAATCTACAAATCCGCAACTATCAATTCCCATCTATCCATACCCTTCCCATAATCCCATCTATTCCTACCCTTCCCATAATCCCATCCATTCCTACCGTTCCCATAATCCCATCCATTCCTACCTTTCCCATAATCCCATCCGTTTCTACATTTTCAATAATTCCATCCATATCTACCCTTCACATAATCCCATCCATTCTTGCCCTTCACATAATTCCTTTCATTTCTACACTTCCCATACTTCTATCCATACCTTCCCATACTCCTATCCATCACTTCCCTTCCCATAATTCCATTCATCCTTTCCCATAATCCCATCCATTCCTACCCTTCTCATAATCCCATACATTCCTACCCTTCCCATAATCCCATCTATTCCTACCCTTCCCATACTCCTAACCATCCCTACCCTTCCCATAATCCCATCGTTTCCTACCCTTCTCATACTCCTATCCGTCCCTACCCTTCCCATAATTCTATCCATTCCTACCCTTCCCAAACTCCTATACATTTCTACCCTTCCCATACTCCTATCCCTGCCCTTCCCATAATCTCATCACCTTCTACTCTTCTCATAATCCTATCCAGTCCCACCCTTTTCATAGTCCAATCCATCCCTACCCTTCTCATAATTCTATCCCTGCCATTCCCATAATCCCATAAGTTTCTACCCTTCCCATATTCCAATTCATCCTTACTCTTCCCATACTCCTATCCATTCCTACCCTTCCCATGCTTTCATATATTCCACCAACCCTTCTAATTTTCCGATACTTCTCTATCCTTCACATAATCCTATCCCTACCCTTGTCATACTCTCATCTGTCCCTACCCTTCCCTTACTCCAATCCATCCCTACCCTTGTCATACTCTCATCTGTCCCTACCCTTCCCTTACTCCAATCCATCCCTACCCTTTTCATACTCTCATCTGTCCCTACCCTTCCCTTACTCCTATCCATCCCTACCCTTGTCATACTCTCATCTGTCCCTACCCTTCCCATAATACTATCCATTCCTACCCTTCCCATAATCACGTCTATTCCTACCCTTCCCATAATCCCATTCATTCCTACCCTTCCTATACTTCTATCTATTCCTACCCTTCCAATACTCCTCTCCATCCAGCTACCCATCCCAAACTCCTATCTATCCATACCCTTTCCATACTCCCATCCATACCTACCCTTCCCATACTCCAACCCCTTCCCTTCCCAAAATCCCATCCCTACTCTTCCCATAATCCCATCTATTCATACCTGCCGTTCCCCTAATTCAATCGATTTTTGGAATTGCAATAAAAAATAATTCTTTTTCAAACAGTTCAACTGAATTTATGTTAATTCAAATTATATGAATTTGAAATATTTAATGAAAATGAATTAAAACTGATAAAACGATATATTTTCGCATCAAAACCTTCTCTCAACCTCATCTCAGCGGCTCCAGGTTCATTTGTCAAGTCTCTCTCTAGGATACTGTTGGATACTGTTGGATACTGTATAGGATAATAGATATGAAACCAGCTCCTGGTATTCACTCATGTTAGTGTGTGTCTAGCAAGATAAATGTCTATTTGTCTGTCTATATTAATGTCTGAATACCAATATTGTCATAAAATATAATAGATTTTTGATAATTTTTTTTTTAATATTGCAAGCTGAATAAGTTCTACATTTTTTGCATCAAGTTTATCTTTCTTTCTATTTAGGCTCTTCATTTAAAATTGTTATCTTAAACTGAGTACTCTCAACAAACCATAGTTTTCAAACTCCTATATCTTTGCACCTGATGGTGTACACATTTGAAATTTCCAACTTTGATAATCTCATTTTAAAAAAAATCATAACATATCAAAAGGTCTCCTAAGTCATGTTTTACAAATATAGGGATTAGAAAATCAGAGTTTGAGGAGAGTAATCAAAATGTTTTTGTTAAAATATTTGCAAATATGAGTTCAATGGTTGATGAATAAAGTGGAAAGATGGTAGAGAGGAAGAGTACAGGAGAATGAGTTTAATTGACGATGCTTCAAATCAAACAAGGTAATTTTTCAAATAAATTCCTCCTTGAGATCAGAACTCGGGTTCAACCATTGATCTCGTATTCATTCATTCATGGATTAATCTAATTCCTCTTTGATATCTAATTTGTTCAAAATCGCCTTGCCACCTATCTATATATTGCCACCTATCCTTATATTGCTACCTATTGCCATCTATCTATATATTGCCACATAATGCCACCTATTGCCAAATATCTATATATTGCCACCTATTTATATATTGCCACCTATTGCCATTGATCCATATATTGCCATATATTGCCACCTATTGCCACCTATCTATATATTGCCACCTATTGTCACCTATTGCCACCTATCTAAATATTGCCACCTATTGCCACCTATCTATATATTGCCACCTATTTAAATATTGCCACCTATTGCCACCTATCTATAAATAGTTTTAGTTAATCTATGTGTTTTAAAGGGACTGTAAGTGTAATTTCAAGTAACCCTTCATGTAAAGATGACACTGTTCGATTTACAACTATACCCTTGAACCCCTTGCCTGATCAATAATGTGGAAGATATTGTCGTTATTTTAGGTCTTAGGTCAAAAATGTAAATAATCAGTTTTCAAAACTATAAACTTTGATTTCTATAATTCATAATTTATCAAAAGCTGGTCGCCGTTATTAATTAGGCTTTGTCATTTTTGCACAGAGGTTCACTTGCAAGAACGCGCACAGAGGGTTTTACAATTTTCAATTCAATAAGATATAATTTTAATTTAGGAGTAAACAGGAGCAATGGACGGAAGCAAAAACTGAAGATTGGGAGGGAAAATTGGATTGGGAGAGGGAGGGGAAGGGAGTTGAAGGTTGGGAAGAGAAGGGAGGAGAAGGTTGGGAAAGAGGAGGAGAAGGAGAAGGAATATATAGTACAGATCCAAACCTTCAAGAATTTATTCCTCATTCTCTAGAAGATAATACTCCACCTCCAGGTACTAGGATAATACTCCTCCTCCAGGTACTAGGACACTGTCAACTAGGCAGAGGGAGAAGGTCCAATTTTTGCAATATTACTGGTAAGACTTCGTGACCTCGTAGTTCCTCTAATTTAGTTTTTAAGCACAATACGCAAATTTGTTCGGTTACTTATTGGAAATTTAAAACTACCAGACTGCTCCTCATTCCAATTTTTTTTTTTTTGGGGGGGGGGGCTTTCAAATATATACTCCTACCTCTAAACAATGAATCCTGCAGGTTACATGGGACATATAGAGATGGGGATGTCTCCGCTAGCAATGATGAGTATGGCAGAGCAGTATCCCTGGATGAAGGAGAAGAAACCAGCAAGAAAACCACAAATTCCAGGTAAAGTTGGATCACTGAAAGGGACTGTTCTCTTTTTGGGTAATTCAAGAGTGAACAAATAGAGCTTATTAGCTAATTATTGGCTTTAGTCTTACTTTTAAAGATAACTAGGTGTAGAGATAGGCAAAGTTTTTTTTAACGAACGAAATTTTTTGTAAAAAAGGGTGTCGTTCACATCACGTCGTAACGAGCGATGGACGAACGAAATGAATCGCTCAGAGAAATAAAAAACTATCGCTGATTAAAAACGAACGAAAAACAAAAACAAACGAGTTAAAATCGTTCGACCGATCCTGATCGTGTTTTTTTACTGAACTAATGAATTTTCGGAAGGATTTTGAAAAAATAATAGTTTTTATTTATTATATTATGAAGATTAGTAGCGATCAAAAGCACTTGTTTTTTCGCCGCAAGCTTATACCCCCTTTCATTTTTCGCGAACACTCCCTTTAAGAATTGGTCGGACTTGGTTTAAATTATCATTAGAGACTTTTTGCAACCTCGGAGTTTATCTAGTTTTGATTTTACGCCCAAGCATGAGAAAGGCATATTTTCTGGTTGTTTTCTTGTAGGATTTCAAAACTTTTTACTTTTTCAATTGTTTATCATCATGTAAGACTTTAACCCCACGTAAAGTTTATCCTTACTGGCATGAGAAAGATAGATAGATAGATAGATATACAGGATAAATAGATAGATAGATAGATAGATAGATAGATATAAAAGAATTTTTGTTGTGTCTCCGTCAAATATTGAAAAATCTAGAACAAAATTGATGATTGGTTGATTGACTGAGTTCTTTATAAAATACATTGCTGCGTGAACAAAATACCCAGTAGAAGTGACTAACCTCCCTTTATTTCGCAAATGGTTTTGGGAATATTGATTAAATTTGTAAAAATGAGATAAAAAAATTTAAAAATGCCGTTTCATTGTGTCGTTAAAAGTGGTCTTCCTTGTACAATATATATATGTTTTATTATTTGAAATTTTGTTAATATATCATTTAAAAAATTTAAAGCTGTATGTCTATCTATTCATTTCTAAATCTATTTGTTTATCCGTATATATATCTCTTTGAATCTATCAGTCTGTCTGTAGTAAATACCCTACTCCATAAACTGCTCTTGAACCCATAACTATCCAGGTACAATTCAGTTTTACTTTCACTTAGCTATCAATGTCTAGACCTGGACACAATCAGGTCAGCTATCATTGTCAACCAGGACACTAGCTCTTAATCGATGAATGCCAATCCAATGGGCGCGATCAGCTATCAATGTTTACTCGGACACAACTACGTAACTATCAATGCCTCAACTAGGACACAATCTTGAGATATCAAAGCCTCAATTAGGACACAATCTTGTAAACTGTCAATGTCTCAACTAGGAAACGATTTTGAGATATCAATGCTTTAATTGGGCCATGATCTTCAACTAATTCTTGTTAATACAAGGACACAATTACTCTCTTGCAGTGACCAAAGCGGAGTCTCTATATCAACTGATGTATTTGAGGTTTATATGTTACGTCGTTATCTATATCACATGATCAAGACAGTCATGTTACATATTTACAGCACAGTAAAAATAGGCGCAATTAAGATGTACATAATTATATATATCACATGATTAAGCTAATCATGCTATGTATTCCTTTGAAGCGCAGTACAAAGGAATGATGGGTTTTATGTAGAAGTTTACAAATGTAGATAGTCAATAATGTACAACGTAATTCAGGTTTACAGAATATCATGTTATCTGATATATATATTACATGTCTATGCATCTTTAAATCTATTCGTATATCTATGCATATTTAAATCTATCTGCTTGTTTTTCTATATATCTTTAAATCTATCTGCTCATCTATCTATTTCTATCTGTCTACCTATGTATTTTCCTATACTAAGGAATGTTGAGGTTTTTACTTGTAAGATAATAATAGTTCTATGTGTTAAATTCTTACTTCTACTTTGATGTATCGAAATCCAGTATATATCGATTTTAGATAGAAGGACTAACTGCTCTGGGGGCAGGTACTATATGAAGGGGGGGGGGAGCGTTGATTGAGACCATTATTTTAGTTATCTACGTAATTAATTTTGAAAGTTCGGTGGTGTTTTTTTCTGTATTTTTATAGAAAATACAATTGAAAATAATCAGATTAAAAAACAACAAAGATGATTCTCGATCAGTAAAAGGTTTCAAGGGTAAATCAGTCATCGAGGGTCACTTAAAATATCTGTTTTAGTGCTTGAAATAAAGCAGAGTGAAGGTTAAAAAACACATGTATTTTGACGCTGTGAAAAAGTCCTTTTATAATAGAAAGTAAGCTCACAGTTGAACAATGTTCTGGTTTTGACATGTAAAAAACCGTCCTCCACGTAAGATTGAAACCTGAAATGTTTTCAATCGTTTACTTTTCTCATACTTATGTTTGAAATCAAAACTAGAGCAGCTACAAGGTCACAAAGTCGTACCGTACCAGTAATGTTGCATAAAGGAATTGAGTTTTTGTCACAAACTGTGATTTTCTTATTCCTATATCTTTGCATTTCAATGTCAGGGGCCTTAGATATTTCAAACTATGAATTATTTTAGATCAAATAATAATAGTTTGAAATATCAAAGGTTAACACCATCAGTTTGCAAAGATATAGCGATTTGAAAATCAGATTTGTAGCTAAAACTCAGTTCTTTTAACCTTTTTCTGCTGTCTATATTTTCTGTGAAAAAATAAACTTTATTAAAGTTTTCGTCCAAACCATCAATCTATCGTCAATTTGACATTTGGAACAATTTGACAAACAAATTACTTGGTAAAAACTTCTGCAATTCGCAAATCAATACTCGGTAAAGGTCCGTGCGGAATGTTTGCAACATTTTAAAACTCTAAAACAAAATTCCACATGTTTATTCACACACACCCCATCCCGACCCACTCCTTATTTTTTCTTAAAACATGCAGAAAAACTAAGTATTTCAAGTTGAAATTAAACTTGTGTATTTTCTTCCACATCTATGACTTTTTTTAGTTTTCTGTGCAGCTAAGTTCTCTTTTTATTCATGTGTTTGTTTTCACTTGTTTTTGTTAAGGAGATATGTCAGGCTGGCCTAAGGAGAGAAAAAGACACCCTTCCAATTCATGTAAATATTTTAGAAATATAAATTTAAAAGTTTTGATTAGAAATAATCTACAGTTAAACTTGAAAACTTTGTAATGCGCGTTAAAAACGAACAACCAATAAGAAGACAGGAAAGATTTCGGCAAATCACAGTACAGAGATTACGTATTAACATATTGTCCATCTTCCAAGAAGAATGCATATGTAAAAAATACAATTCAGATTCAAGGTTATAATGCAAGGAAAGTTAATTCCAGTTGCGTATATTCTGCGTACATTTTGAAACCAGTTCTCTCTGGGCGGAATTTGTAAACAAGAACACTGTTCATTTAGAATTCGAGGAGGATAAAAGCATTGAATTTTGAAAATTTTGATAATTCACATAATAGTTTCCTTTGACCAGAATATTTCATTGATTTTTTATGTGAAGATGGATCCAATGTCAGGCTGAGACATCCGTCTTGTGTTTACATTGCCAGTAACCAGTAACATTGACAGTACACTGCAGTAAAAAAATATGCGTAAAATAACTTTCCTTGCATTATAACCTTGAACAGATTAATATTTTGCTATTATAGTTGGTGAGATAAATAATCTGAGGTCTTAACTTGTGAATTTTGGGATCAAGCATTTATCCGAATCTTATGTAGAGTTTACGGATTAAATCAATTGAGGACCGGATTAAGAACTTATCCCTCAACTTAAAAAGTTTTTGAAGTGAATATCAAGTGTGGCGGCACATTATTAAGAGATTTTAAAATCAAAAGTTTTCATGCTCAATAATACTGCCATTTTTTTGCCTTTAAAGTTATTAAGAATTAAAATTTTTATTGATTGGTTAAACCCAAAATTGTCATATCTCCGGTAATTATGTAAAGACATTTTGTTTTTTTGAAATGACAGGATCAGAGCTATTTCATAAAACTTTAGAGTAATATTTATATTTTAGTTGCCGACGGCGGAATAACACTGTATATAGTAACTTTAGTAATATTTATTTTTTAGTTGCCGACGGCGGAATAACACTGTATATAGTAACTTTAGTAATATTTATTTTTTAGTTGCCGACGGCGGAATGCCAAGGAGATTGCGTACAGCCTACACTAATACCCAACTACTAGAATTAGAAAAAGAATTTCATTTTAATAAATATTTGTGCAGGTATTATATATCATGTTTTTTAATAAAAAAAATATAATGACGAAGAAATTGTTTTTATATTTTATCCTAATTCATCTACATAAAAATGTATAACACAAAGTTAGATCTAAGCCGCCCAAAGTTCAGAAAATCAGTATATTGTTATGATCAATGCCGCGTTAACATTACTTTTTTTCAGACCTCGAAGAATCGAAATAGCAGCAGCCCTTGACCTTACAGAAAGACAAGTCAAGGAAACATATAAACATGTTTGTCCCCCCAGCCTGCTTGGCTCTGATCCGTATCTATCTATCTATATCAAAGTGATGATGGGTCAGCTGGCCTGAAATTCTTGTCACTTTTTGCGCGCAAATACGTTAAAATTCGTTCCTAGGCTTGACATCAGGAGAAAAGAAAAATTCATAAACGTTTAAAACTGAAGTTGACCGTTTTGAGAGATTTTCTGAAGTTAGGTTCACTTTTTTTAAATCTAATAACATAATTCCAATAAACATGGGAATTAAGTGACAAATTCGAAATTGTCTTTTTAAATAAATTCTTTGATTTAGTATAGTGATACCTACTGAGAAAGCTGTAATCCGTAAAATTTTCGTCTGTTATGTTGACAATTTGTTTGTTTGTGTTTTGACTGTTTTGACTTCATACGGTTTTATTTAGTAAAACAAGAAAATTACAGTTTACAAACAGAGCAAACTTATCCGTCTTTACTGTTCATCTTGCAGAGATATTACAGATATATCTTTTACATCCATTTACCGTTTTCATTCAATAAACTCTAGTATACATAATAATGTTATGGCTTTTGAAATCAGGTAATACAATGCAATTTCATAACAAAGACGATGTCTAATTCGTCACTGAATTCCCATGCTTATTGGGACACCCTGTAGATAGATGAAACAAAATATGATTTCTATATCTTCATGTTTATCTGTTAAACCTCAGGTTTGGTTTCAAAATCGCCGAATGAAACACAAACGACAGACGGTAACCAAAGACGACATCGATATCAAAGATACTAAATCAAAAAGTTCAGGTTTGATAAGATTTTCATTGGTTTGCATTGTTCATAGACATGGTCAGGTCAAATGTAAATTGTCAATGTCTATGTCTACGACCATGTGTATGGCTTGCTGACCCTAGTATTGATCTCTATCAATTGTAGAATGTGGTGATCTACCCCCTAGTATTGATCTCTATCTATTGTAGAATGTGGTGATCTACCCCCTAGTATTGTAGAATGTGGTGATCTACCCCCTAGTATTGATCTCTATCTATTGTAGAATGTGGTGATCTACCCCCTGGTGCTCGTGAGAGGATCAAGGATGAACTAGGAGACTCAGATAATGTTAAGAGAGAGGATGTTAGTGATCAGGTATCACTTGCTGAAAAACTCCTGTTCATTGCAAGTACCGTACCGACTTTTAAGCAGCTAGAGCATGTTGTACTGGAGTTAGTAAAAAGTAAAAGATAATCTCGTTTGCAAATTTTATATTCAATGTTAGGTTACAGTTTATTACAGTTTAGTTTACAGTTTATTACAGTTTAGTTTACAGTTTACTACAGTTTCGTTTACAGTTCATTACAGTTTAGTTTACAGTTTATCACAGTTTAGTTTACAGTTTATTACAGTTTAGTTTACAGTTTATAATAGTTTAGTTTACAGTTTATTACAGTTTAGTTTACAGTTTGTTACAGTTTAGTTTACTGATTATTACAGTTTAGTTTACAGTTTGTTACAGTTTAGTTTACTGATTATTACAGTTTAGTTTACAATTTATTTCAATCTTATTAATAATGTTCACCATTAGCAACAACACACTTTTGGGCCCATGATCTTGGGACCTTGGGAGACAGCAGGGTCTAGGGGAGCTATTTCTATCCTGATATTGACATCAAGTTCGTATATTGAATGAGGCTCTGGGATGTAGGAGCCTTTAATATTGCTGTTGTTAGATCTACAAGCCTAAAATTGGAACCTGTACTTAGATATCAAAAATGGTCCCAATTTTAAAAATTTTATGAAGTGTATGTAGATAAAGATAATAGTATTAAAGGGACCGTTTACTTATTTGGGTAATTTGTGGGTAAACTAAATAGCCTATTAGCTATTCATTGGTATTAGTCTTAGTTTTCAAAGACAACTGTGGCCTGAAAATAAGCCGATTTTTCATTTAAAGGGTTTGGAATACGATTTATGAAAGTATATCCAAATATCATTGTATAAGTTTATTTAATAATTCTTAAGAAACTGCTTTTTATTTTTATTTAAAGGTAAATTAATAGCCCTGAAATAGGATAAACAGCATTTATATATTAAGCTTGTTTTTCCGCGGCATTTAATTTTAAATATGTTGAGAATACGACATTATAAAAACTCTTGCTATGTATACATATATCTAGGATATAGACAGAGAGATTCAAGTTTCATACTATTTTTATTGTGCCCTGCAAGGCAGCTCGTTATTAAAGGCAAACACTATTTTTAAGTAGGGGTTCAGTTCAGTATTTCGATAATTATTGAAAATTTCAGGAGAAAAAAAAACTTTTTAACTTAAAATCTTATTTTGAATAATTTTAGGAAGGAATGGATTCTGTGAGTTCTCTTGTAGAAAGTGAGTGCGGGGGTACACCAGGGGATACTCCTGGCACCACCAGGGGTACACCAGGGGGGACACCTGGGGATACACCAGGCACCACCAGAGGGACACCAGCTCCTTCAGAGAGGTAATCTAATCTGTGCATGCCATCAACTATTCGGAACGTTTCCCCCTTTTTTTTAATGGGAATTTTTTGATCGTAGAATTGAAAAAGTCAAATAAAATGATGATGAAAATCCCATTAAAGGGACTATCCATGTTTTTAATTAGTCTTAAATTTGAAGAGGTACAAGCCCGATTCACAACGGTACCAACCATGATGCTTGTTCTTCTGGTTAACAATTCACCATTTTTTTCCGTGGTTTCTTTATCAAAGCGACTTGAAAATGGTGTTAGGTACGTTCCCAAATGCATTTCTTCAAGGGTGACTTCCCAAGTATCAATTTTCCAAGTGGCAATTTCCCAAATGTGCAATTTCCCAAGCGGCAACTTCCCAAAGGTTAGGTTAGGCCCTTTGAGGCACCACAGGCTGCAAGAGGGGCTGATCACTGCTGCTAGGATGGGTTAGGGATCTTGCGTCGCGGCTAGAACAGGCTGGGGGCCGTGGGCTGCAGCTAAGACAGACTTGGCAAGTTGTTGCTCGGGAAATTACACATTTGGGAAGTTGCCACTTGGGAAAATACCCTTGGGAAGTTGCCGCTTGGGAAAGTACCTTACATCTTAAAAATATGTGCACCAGAGGCAAAGAATGTTAGAATTTAACACTTTTCCAGATATTTTCCAGATGGAAGATTTTCCAAATAGAAGATAGAAGAACAACCATATTTTCCAAATTGTTGGTCAAATTAAGCGTTATAAAGGGTATGGTTGTGGACTGAACATGCAATTCTTTAAATTACGTCATCTTAACTTTTAAATTACTGTATTTTTAACCTTCACTTGCACCTTAATGTAAGAGAAATTGTAGCTCTAATTCTCTTATATTATAATGTATTTTTATTGTTAAATAACTGAAATTTTTTTAATAAGTTTTGATTCACATTGTTTAAGTTTAATCCTTGTTAATTTAATTTCTATTTGATGTTTAGTACTGCAGATTCAGATACTAGGCTGACAGATTTATCATCTAGTATTAGGTAATTTATAATTTCAATTGTGTTGATCGAGTTTTATTGATTGATTGATTATTGAAATGTATTGATTAATTATCATTGTTCAACAAAAAATTTCAACTAGACCGTTTGTTGTTTACAATAAACAATATTTTTTATGAATCATTTATCAGTTTATAATCAATCATTCTTAATTATCAAATTAGTGGTTTTTATAAGGATATTAAATTATGATGAAGTGAAATGCAAAAAGTTTAAAATGTTGCTTTCCTTGCAGGTGTGATACACCTAACAACAGTTCAAAGCTCACAGGGATATAGCAACATTAATAAAAAAAAAACACTAAATTCAAAACACTGAAAACTGAACTGAACTCTGAACTGAATTCTGAACTGAAATCTGAATTGAACACTGAACTGAACTTTGAACTGAACTCTGAACTGTACTCTGAACTGAATTCTGAACTAAACTCTGATTTGAACTCTGAACCGAACTCTGAACTGAACTCTGAACTGAACACTGAACTAAACTTTTAACTGAATTTTAAACGAAATTCTGAACTGAACTCTGAACTTAACTATGAACTGAACTAACTTTTAACTGAACTTTGAACGAAATTCTGAACTGAACTCTGAACTTAACTCTGAACTGCACTCTAAACTGAACTCTGAACTGAACAATAAACTGAACTAAAAAGAATAAACATTACACTGAAATTTTGATAAATTAACTGAAAGTGTTAACAGCAGTCCACCAAAACTCTTTATGTACACGTTGCTATGTACAACCAGGATTACAGTATAGCTGTGAAAGCAGTCTAAGTCCAAAAGTTCGGAAACCTAGTCATCTAGTTAAACCAAACCAAACCTCGGGGACCAATCTAACTCCAGGTATTATTAGACCTTTAGTTTATTATTTTTATCATTAGTATTATTATTATTTTATTATTGTTATCATTTTATTTTTATTATTATAATTATTTTTTTAATTAGTATCATTCTAACTAGTATTCTAATTATTATAACTATTATTATTATTATTATCATTAACAATCGATATAAAATCAATATCGGCTGTAATTATTGATCAGTAATCGATCAACTGATTCTCGTATAGCGGCAAACATTTGTAAAATAGTGAGGCCAACCAGAGGCTAAACATTGATTATTTAGAACCTAGCAGTTCATACCGGTTTGGTTTGGTTTTAATTGGATGTTTGGTTTGGTTTGGTTTAGTTTTGGTTTGGTTTAGTTTGGTTTAGTTTGGTTTAATTTGGTTTGGTTTGGTTTGGTTTGGTTTGATTTGGGATGGTTTGGTTTGCTAAACTGATGTTGAATGCTGGCAAGCTTTCCCATTGTTTTATTTTCAATAGGCCGCCATTGTTCTAGCTTTTTACAGTGTAGAATCTTTTTATTTGTACAATGTACATCTATTTCTATATAAACATATCTTTACACTTCACAACATTCTTATATTTACTCATCGATTAATTTTCTTTTATTTCACTCCGACAAGGCTGCCGTTTTATTAAACATGATGGTGTCATTCTTACCCGGTCTTTATAGTCAAGGTTTCCCATTCTTAAAGGGACTGTAGGTGTTGTTTCAAGTGACCCTCCTATTGTAGATTAGTGTTTCCGATTCAAAACAGTACCCTTTAAACCTTAGATTAAGTTTGTCGGAATTATCCTCATTAATCTACAGAAATTCTTTTAATTGTTGAACATTTTGTTAAATGCAAGTAGTTTTATATAAAAAAATATTAAAATTATTATTTTCTTACAAGTTTTTGAAAATAGCTTTTCATGTAAACTATTCAGTAATATCAAGGGACACAAGTAACGGATCAGCTGTGCTGAGTTCACAATGTACGCAACTTACACCGGGCTTTGCGTACAGGAATTCAAGCGGCTTTCGATAAATTTACACACACATATCTCTGTACTCGATTAACAGACAAAGTTTTAAAATAGTACCGTTGTAAATCGGACATTGC
>NW_019396433.1:49543-55579 GCF_000591075.1 Eurytemora carolleeae | reverse complement strand
TTTATATTACCCTTGATCCATCCATCTCCTTCTCTAGCCCCCAATGTTATGCTTATTATCTTTTGTCAGGATCTCAATAGAATAAAGCTTTTTACAGTCCTGGTAAAAACATAGAGGGGGACAAAAGACTTGAGAAATGTTGTCTATATATCTTTTAAACATTTCTGGAATATACAATCTTAGCGGATTTTAAACGTAGTTTTAAGCGTGCTATTTTAATAGTGCGTCAAAGAAAAAACAGGTATTTACGTACATAATGCATTCATCTGAGAAGCAATGGCGTAGAACACAGTGAGTTAATTCTTAGATAAGATATGTCAATGATAAAACTACAGATCGACACATATTCATTTATATTTTCATCTCAACCAAAATCAGTCCAAAAAAAACTTTATTTTTTATAATTCAAAATAAACAAGCTGACCAAAGTATTAAATTATTACAAGACAATTTTGATTTCAGGGGTGTAAATATGTCCCAAAGTTAATGTTCACTGACTTTATAACCGGGACCCCTGTAGTTTACGGTGCACTAAGATACGGAACTTGCATAATTTAGAATACTAGACTTTTAAGGCGCTTCGCGCCCATCTTCTATTTCAACTTTTATCTGTTGCTTTATCTGTGAGCATCTTCTCATTGTACAGTATAAAACAAACAAAAAATGTTTGCGTATTTCATAATATTTTTTCGCGCATTTTTAAAATTTTACAAAAATAAAAAAAACTTTTAAACACAAATTTTTAAAATTTTGATCATTCATAAACCTTCCCTGTGGTCACGTGAGGTCCCACACAAAATTTTGGCCTGATCGGTACAGCCGTTTTGATGTTTATTGGATACAAACAAACAGCCAAACACCCAAAGAGACACCCAAACAAGCTAAATGTATATTTATATTTTGGACGAACTTTATACAGAAAAAATAAGACTTGAATTTTCGATAATACTTCTACACAAAACAAAAGTTTATAATCAAATTAATTTTTATACACCAAAAACTTATATTGCAATTTTTTTAGGACTTTCCTTACCTTCTCAAGATAATAATAGAACTTTATCGTCAGGTATTATTATTATCATTATTATTATTATCATTATTATTATCATTATTATTATTATTATTATTATTATTATTAATACTATTATCATTATTATTATTATTTTTATTATTATTATCATTATTTTGTTATTTATAGTATAGTCATTACTTTTAATTATTTTTTTTCTTTACTTTATTGTGCTTTTAAGAAATAAAATAAAAAATATTTTTTTTAATTCTATTATTTTAAGAACCCACAAAAGATAATTATTTTATGATAAAGTTCCTATCATTTAAACAAAATCAAACTTCATTTATTAGATAATGTATTCCATATTACGAACCTATTCTTTGACGAAAATTTGAGAAAAAACTGTAATTTTAAATTTAAAGTTTTGATAAATTCTCCTCCAAAGGTTTTTTCTCTTTAAATATTTTTAATTGTGATTTCTCTTTTTACATATGATCAGAACTTTTTATGTAAAATTTTAGAGAGAAGAGATTTCTCCAATTAGAATTACTTGCGGATTTCTGGTTAAAAAACAAATAAGGTTTTACTGTTGTGAATCGGACCTTAGAAGATTTTCCACTTGAAGTCGCAACGTCAGTCCCTTTAATTAAAAACAAATATAACTTTTCTTTTTGTTCAGGTTCCACAAGATCTTCTTGTGAGTTCCAGAACTCGAGTTTTAAACCAGAATTAGATTATTCAGACCCGGGGTATAATAGGTAAAGCTGGGCATAATATCATTTTTATTATTAAAACTTATTAAAACTTTATTTTTAAGAACATGATTCTCGTAAAATAACTTATTCATAAGTCGGTCACTTTTCAGTATAAAGGTATTTTTGTGATTTTTAAAAAAGGTTTGTTTAAAGGTCTTTTTAGGTCGGGTAAATATTTTTTTAGAGAAAACAAATATAGATAGATCTGAAAGAAAATAAAAACAATTTTAAATAAGAACAGAAAAAACCATTTCAAGAATTTTGTTTAAAAATACTAATGCCCAGTTCTTCTAATAGAAGGGTTTACTCCTCCCGGACTACCTCCTACCTTACTCCTTCACCATCTCCCCGGGGAACCTTTCCACCAACCTCTCCACCTTCTCATTCATCTACACCATACCCAGCACCACATAGGTAAACTTCAGTACAGTACAGTACAGACAGTACCGTACTGTACAGTACAGTACAGTACCGTACTGTACAGTACAGTACTTACAGTACAGTACAGTACAGTACAGTACAGTACAGTACAGTACAGTACAGTACAGTACAGTACAGTACAGTACAGTACAGTACAGTACTGTTAAAACCCTGTGATTGTTTTAAACTGCTGAAAAACTATAGTTAATAAAAAAGGAACCGAAAGGCAAAATATGTATTTATCAGAAAAATCCCTCCACAATATCAAAATCTGGTTTTCAAGTACTCAGCAAGGATAGGGTTTATAATAATAAAAGTTATGAAGATATTCTTGCTTGTGAATCTAAGAAAAATAGTTTCCGATTGTGATTTCTCTCTACAAGTGATATTTTCGGATTATATTAAATAGAAACAAGGAAGAACATTTACAGAACAGTTAAGTATTATCTTCAATGTACAAGCCAAAATGTTTTTGGGAGGTGCGGCATTAATCACCGCTCTTTTTGGTATTCTGAGCTTAATTAAATATGAAAGAGAAAATTTGTTAAAAACTTATATCTTCTCTACCTAAGGTTGTAGACCTTATATATGGCAAAATTGGAATTCTGTTAATTTTTATAACTTAAGTTTGAAATATAAAAGGTTGTCAAGTTCAGGTTGCAAAAAAAAATGGATTAGAAATTTAGAGTTTTAAGTCACAAAATCGACGATGTCTTGCTAATTGCTACGCAGATAGAGGGTTTAAGGTTACTGTTGTAAATCGGACATGTCAGTCTCCATTGTCAGGATTTGTTTTAACAAAATGTTTTCCAGGTATTCAACTCAATACTGCTCCAACTACCAGTATTCTTATCCTCAGGTTAGCACAATCAATTTAATTATAACAATAATAATGATGATAATTGTCATTCACATCTAATTACATAAATCTAGTCATTGGAAGCTATAAACATCCATGTTCAGCGCACAATATTTACAAGAACATTTTTGATCTTCCGGCATGGGTAAGATGTTGGAAGAGAGTTAAGGAAACCTTGCAAAAATTATGTCGGAAAAAAAGAAGTCAAAAAGCTTAATTATTGGAAATGTTATTGGTTATTTCTTTTTCCCTGGTCGCTTTTCCGACGCTGACATAAGCATGAATTACCACAAAATCCTCCTGACTGCCTTTTTTGAAAGTCAAGAATGAACATTTCAAAATTGTGACTAATTTTAGGGCCATTTTAGGGTTCCAATGCGATTCAGTTAAAATTACCCCATGAGAAATTCTGTTCATAATTTGTATTTTTTGTTTTTTTTAGACAAACGGTGGACCTGGGTCTTACAAAAAAAATATTCTAAAATCTAAATAAATAAATTTAAACTATTTTTGAATATTTTTAAACATTTTAAAAAAAATGATTGATGCTAATATCTACACACTACAGGGATATCCTGGCTACCCTGGATACTATTCTGACCCTCCACCCACTGGATATCATGGATATCAAAACTATACCAAAGGAAATATATTATATTTAAAATGTCATAATAAAATCGTATGCAAAGTTTTATAAGCGTTTTTTGTAAGCATTTTTTTAGAAAACAGACAAAAAAACCTATTTTTCTTAATCACATATATCCCATTATTTCAAACCTATATCAAACTAAGTATTTTATTTATGTATATATCCTGGTTTTCCAGTAAAATATCTGATTATTTTAGTCACATATCCGGTTTGTTTAGTCAAATATCCGGTTATTTAGTCACATAACCGGGTTGCTTAGCACATAACCGGTTTGCTCAGTCACATATCCGGTTTGCTTAGTCACATATCCGGTTTGCTCAGTCACATATCCGGTTTGCTCAGTCACATATCCGGTTTGCTCAGTCACATATCCGATTTGCTCAGTCACATATCCGGTTTGCTTAGTTGCATAACAGGTTTGCTCAGTTACATAACCGGTTTGCTCAGTCACATATCCGGTTTGCTCAGTCACATATTCGGTTTGCTTAGTAACATATCCGGTTTGCTCAGTCACATATCCGGTTTGCTCAATCACATATCCGGTTTGCTCAGTTACATAACCGGCTTGTTTAATCGCATATCCGGTTTGTTTTGTCCCATATCCGGTTAATTTATTCAGTCACATATCCGGATTGTTTAGTTGATCACATAACCTGTTTGCTCACATGTTACATATTCTGTTTTTTTCAGTCACACATTCGGGTTGTTTGGTCACACACCCGGTTTATGCAGCCAGATATCCAGTATTTGTTCATTCACATATCCTGGTTTTTCAGTCACATATCCTATTTTCAGTCACATATCCGGTTTTTCAGTCACATATCCTATTTTCAGTCACATATCCGGTTTTTCAGTCACATATCCTGGTTTTTCAGTCACATATCCGATTTTTTAGTCACATATCCTGGTTTTTCAGTCACATACCCGGAACAATTGTAAAGATCTTAAACCATTTATTATATTTTATAGTATTTATAATTTTTAGAGAATATATAAATATGATAAATATATTAGTACTAGGAGGAGAATATGGAGAATATGAAGGAAGTTACAGTAATGCATATTACGGAGCAGGTTGTCAGGGAGATCCAGTACTTAACCCTAATCAACCCCTTCCTCCAGATTTTAGGTGAAAAATATAACTTTTTAAAATCTATTTCGAAATTTGCCAATACAATACAAGGTTGCAAAGAAATGGGGTTTAGAAAATTCGAATTTGTGGCGAGTGTTATGTTTTATACGAGATTTAAGTTTTTTTTTTAAATTTTGCATTAACTGTCAGAAACCAACACTCCCCCCTCTCCCCCTCCCCTACTGTTAATTGTACCCCGCCCCTGAAGCAAAAGATACCAGTGAATGCGCCTGAGGTCATGTATTTATTTTCAACCGAGTGATATTTGCCAAAAAATCAGTTGTGAATTGACTGAACCAATGAATGTGGCGGGAAAAGAACAAAAATCCGCCAAAATATTTGAAATTTGTGAGAGCCAGTGTTTAGTTTATTCTACTGCATACAGCTGTCCTAGAGCTGAAGAGATAGGTTGTAATTATGTGTACATGAGAGTGGTTGCCGGAGAGAGGCCACACCAAAACCACAGGTTTTGGGCGCCCATAATCACAGATTTTGGGGGCAAGGAAAACCGCAGGAACAAACGTTTTACAATTGTGAACAACACTGATATCAAACTTTAAAAATGAATTTAAGAACAGTCGGACAAATTTATTTTTTCATCTTTTTTTATTTGCTTTTTTCTCTATATCTGCTAAGAAGTTTAAAGAATAAAAGCTGTCCTGTCTCTGTTAATTTTCCCTTTATTTTTCCCCCTCCCCTAACCCACATCCATCTCCTGAACTCACTGTTATCCGACATTAAAACCCATATTTTCAAAACTAAACAATTTTACAGGTTTACGCAAATCATTACACCTGTTTTAAAGGGAGTGTTCGCGAAAAATGAAAGGGGGTATACACTTACGGCGAAAAATAAGCGCTTTTTATCGCTACTAATCTTAATTCTATCTATTCTACCAATAGTCATCGATTTTTTTTCGACGTATTAGCATATAGTTGATATTTCATAATATTTTTTTTATCTGAGAGTTACTTTTGAAAACATTTATTCCTGTTTCGAGAATTTTTTATAATGAAGACGACATTTTCATAGCTTCCAGGAATGTTCGAAAATGTTATTAAAAAAATATCTAAATGATTTGTTTGGAATTAAATTGATTATTTTATGATCCGAGTTGAATGTTGCAACTTTCTGAATTTGTATGGACGCTACGTTCTTCGGTATGAGTCTTTTTTAACAATTTTCTCCTTCTTTAGATCGACCCCCCCC
>NW_019396433.1:44851-49330 GCF_000591075.1 Eurytemora carolleeae | reverse complement strand
GGTTAAGACCGGAGATGGTTAATACATAGCTTACCATCCATCTTATATCTATTCCGTACATTTGCTCTCTGTCCTATAACAAGAAAATTCATCACTATTCTGATATCTATGTGTGTATTTACTTTTCATGCAAGTAAGCTATTTAAGAGATAATAAAAAATGGCATTGTTATTTTAGTGACAAAATGCATCAAAAATTTGATTTACGTTCTGCTATCTTAAATATCAATAATGGATGTTTTGGCACAATTTTATTTCAACTAGACCTTCAGGGGGTGCCTATCTTCTATACAATACTCTTTCTCTTTGTATACATTGTAAATACCAAAACAGACAAAAAAGTTTGCTGATTCCATACAAAAATTTCGTGGGGTTTCAAAATTTTATAAAAATCTAATTTTGTTCGAGGCTAATTTTTGAAATTTTGATTATTCATAAACCTTCCTGGGGTCATGTAAGGTCCCACACAAAATTAGGAACGGACGTTACGACGTTTATTGGATACATACGGAAACCCTAACTACACATTATTATTGCCCCCCCCCATACAATATCTAAGTAACACACAGGCTCAGTTTGTTTATTTGTATTGTACAATGTACAATGTACAATGTACAATGTACGTACATTTTCCAACTTTAGAAATAGAAAATGATATTTAGGTATTTTTGAAAAGAGTTGTATTACATACACCCACAATAATACAGTAAGATGTAACCTCAATACAATACTGTCTGATGGATGGGGGCCTTATAGCCTCCTTTTTCACATTTTTTCCTTTATAGAGCTTAACCTTATCTCTCAATGTAGGCACATTTCAATTATGTATTCCCTTAAATTGAGTTTTAAATATTTCCATTTTTTTTTTCCAAAATCAATAACATTGCAATTCTTTTATCAAGCAAATTTTTTTAAAAAGATGATAAAAAAGTAGATTTTTGAACACTGAAAACTAAAATTAAGAAAAATGGAAAGGCTAGAAAAAGTTTAAAAGAAAGACATCAGCCTTGAACATTTCCAATTTCTTTATGCAGTTGTTACGCAAAAATTGTGATTTTTTAATGTAAAAACTATATTGTAAACCCCTTCAAATAGTTTGCTTATTACCAGTGAGTCCTAGTGATATGATAGGAAATTAAGCAATAATATGTTTTTATATTTGTTTGATTATAACGTGATTGTAACAAAATTTATGATAATATACTATGTGAATTAAATCAGTTAATACAATTTAATGCAGTGAACAGGGGGGNACTAAGATTAAAAAGGAGAATTTACAGGTGAAAAACCGAGGCCAATGGTTAAAATGACATGGCCGGTTTTATCGAAGAATGAAGAAAACGTTTAAGATTTTACTTAATACAATAGATCTAAAGTATTTTTTATTGGTTTGTCACAAATAAATTGTGTCAAGAATAATTTCTTCTAAATTTTCAAAATTTTCAAAATTTCTTATTATTAAGAATTTTGAAAACAAAACTAAAAGAAATAGAGTTAAGAAATAAATATTTGTGAAGAAAAGGTTTACAGTAGTTTAAAAAAGAATATTGTAAATAAACCAAATTCAGTTCTGCAGGATGAAAAAAAAAATCATGGGATATCGACGTTTTCGCCCAAAAGGTTAAATTAAGAAATTGAAACGTTCTTAATCTACTATTCTTTCACGCAAATCTGCCTCTTTAGTAAAAGTAAATTCAACCTATATGAAGCTTAAAGTCTGACCGCGTCAACCTTGTTGCACCGACTAGTCCTGTCCACAGAGCTAGGTACAGTACAAACTGGGGGACCGGAAAGGTTGGCCCGACTCGGAAATTCAAATGTACTACGGCTGCCCGTGCTTTGAACAGTTTATAAACCATATCGTAAAACTACTTACTACAGGAAAAATGTAGGAATTATTAGATATAAAGACAAGCTTCTGAACTAAGAAAAACAACAATATATTCTACATTTATTGATCAGATAAAGGTTTCATGGCCCATGGGTACCGCTGTGATTCGGGCATATATGTAACTCTTCATATGGAGAGTCACTTCTTCAAATGGAGAGTCACTTTATATTATCCCTACAGTTCCTTTAAACAAGATCCGGGCAAATATGTAACTCTTCAAATGGAGAGTTACTTGAAATTATTCTTACAGTCCCTTTAAACAAGATACTTACTTGAATACTTGAAGTAGTCACGCAAAGAGAGCCACGTGCGTGGCCATGTTGTGCGGATCATGGGCTACAGGTACTTAAATCTCCTGGAAGGTCTCCATACTCCTATTACTTGTTATCATATATGTAACTCTTCAAATGGAGAGTCACTTAAAATTATCCTTACAGTCCTTTTAGCCAAGATCCGGCATAAATATAACTCTTCATATGGAGAGTCAATAGAAATTATCCTTACAAAGTCCATTTAAACAAGATCCGGGCATATATGTAACTCCTCAAATGGAGAGTCACTAGAAATTATCCTTACAAGTCCCTTTAAACAAGATCCGGCATATATGTAACTCTTCATATGGAGAGTCAATAGAAATTATCCTTACAGAATCCCTTTAAACAAGATCCGGCATATAAGTAACTCTTCATATGGAGAGTCAATAGAAATTATGCTTACTGAGTGTTTAAACAAGATCCGGGCATATATGTATCTCTTAATAAAGAGAGTTACTTGAAATTTTCCTTTAGGTTTGCAAGTTGGTCAATTGGTCTGTTGGTCGGTTGGTTCCATTGGTTCACTGATCAGGCTCCTTAACTCGGACACAAGAGTTGCAAATAATCACATTAACTGATATATTGCAAACCTCCAATAGAATGCAGGAATAGTAAAAACAATTGTCAATGTATAAATGTTATCGAATGTTTAATAATATATCTTACTAGTTTGTTGAGTTGGGGTGATAAGGACTGATATTGGAGGGTTTGATAGAATAGTTTAAAACATTTGTAAACCCGGTTGTTTTGGAATTTACTATGGATTGCAAAGATATTTATGGATTTGATCTTTCACTAGTAAAACGTGTCACTGCTTGTTGTTTTTCTTTTGTCGGAGAGTACAGATAAATTGAATTGAAACTTGCTTTGGTTTGGATCTTCTCCGAGAGGGGCTTTGGTAAAGACGACTACATACACACAATAGTCTTGAAACGAATAAAGACCCCCCCCCCCCCAAAATTTGACCTTCCCCCGTCCCCTACCCCCTGGTTTCCTGTTGTTGAGAGGTCTGATGAATACTAAAATTGTTTTTGTTTCAATNGGGGATGGGGGGGAGTTGTGGAGAGAGGAGGGGGGCATCTTTTTAAGTATTTTATGCAAATCTTATTCTATTCTCGTTCTTATCCCCCTTATTCAAATGTTCTCACTACTACACCACTGTTCTGGCAGTCCTAGACAAATGATGAATGATGAGAGAATACAATTCAAATCAGTTTCTATCTTTTACAAACATCTTCTTACATTTGACATTCATTGATATTCTTTTTGATTATTAGACAAAGTCTAGAAATATGATTTAGATTATTTTTCACCACAAGTGGAAGCAATATGGCATAAATTTAATATATTTTAGATTAAATAGCAGTTTTATACTCTACCCTCAGGAATACTTATCGTTTATACTCTACCCTCAGGAATACTTATCGTTTCGTTAAATGGTCTTTGGCAATGAAATGGCACACAAATATTTTAACTCTATCTTTTAGTAATTGTTTTGTGAGATGCGAGGAATTCGTTATTAATAAAAATGTCGTCTTTTAAATAAATAAATATTGTTATATAGAAATATTGTATAGTGAAGAAATAAAAATGCTGAAACCTCCTGAAATGTTGTCGTGAATAATTGCAGACTTTGTGGTTTAGGTTTAGATGAAAGTGGAAGGTAGGTGAAGTTCTATTTATGGCGGGAATTTTCCCTTTAAAAGCCAATCCACTCAATATAGAATTTTTAACCCAGGCTGATCTAAAAGTAAATTAAACCTAAAGTCTGACCGCGTCAACCTTGTTGCACCAGCTAGTCCTACTGAGTGTCTGCTTTATTTACCCAATGTCCGGGCGAGACAGTACAAACTGGGACCGGAAAGGTTGACCCGGCTTGGAAATTCAAATGTACTACGGCTGCCTGTGTAAGATATTTCTATAGATGAGTGTGATCTGTACTTGCAATGTCTTTGAACTGATAAAAAATCAGTAATTGATATTCCAAGATATACCGTCTATCTATACAACAATCCATCCTATCTTAGATACTATCTATCTATCCATCTATTCCAATTTACTGTCTATCTATCAATTTATTCAAATTTACTATCTATCTATCCATCTATTCCAATTTACTATCTATCTATCAATCTATTCCAATTTACTATCTATCTATCCATCTATTCCAATTTACTATCTATCTATCAATCTATTCCAATTTACTATCTATCTATCCATCTATTCCAATTTACTATCTATCTATCAATCTATTCCAATTTACTATCTATCTATC
>NW_019396433.1:30642-44201 GCF_000591075.1 Eurytemora carolleeae | reverse complement strand
ATATATATCTGGTTAAACTAAAGTTTAACTTATTTTAGTTTTAAGTTTTGTATGTATTGTAGCGATTCTCTTTTTTTGAAAAGATAGTATAATTGGGAAAAAATAGAATTAAAATCTATGATGCAACAAAACTAAATTTTATTTTGTTTGGGGAATAAAAAAACTTAAGGAGTAAGGTCGCAAAGAAAGAAATTACATATTTGCATATCATCTAACTTCTTTCTTACGTTCAATTTGGAGTGTTAGGTTATGAACTTTTTCTTACAATTCTTGCATTAATTTAATTTTGCATTAACTTCAAGAAATGTCAAATTTTCATCAACACAATTTGTTGGAGAACGGAAGCCAAATTCATCCTTCAAAGTTTGTTAGATGAAATTCATTCATTAATTATTTATTAATTATGGTACTAAGTTGAATTTGGCTCCTGTGCTCCTGTGTAAAATGAAAATTTAAAATTCGGTGATGATGATGGACCTAACCTCTGTAGAATAAAAACGTAGATGTTAGTTCCACATTTATTGAAAATATATTTCGGTCTGGGTTGACCCTCGTCTATTCTTGAGATTCTTTCTGTCACAAAGATTAAAAACAAAATGTAAAAAATTACTTTTATAAAATACATTTAAAAAATTAAGATTTAAGTTATGTCAATATAGACCATACAAATGAAGATTAAGTAAGATTTAAATACCACTGAGGAAAATGTTAAAACACAAAGCAGTGAAGGGTTAGCAGCAGGTGGTCTAGACTACTGCTGTGAGCGTGAGGAGGGCCGGACAGCTGATCTCAACATTTGATAAATTCATCCACAGATGTCTCTGCTTCCTTGGTAAAAAGTGTCTCCGTTCAACTGCAAAAACTGTTGAGTAATCAGGAGCTTTGTGTAGTATTGTTTTATCAGATTATCTTTATAAGCTACAGCCAAGAACATAGGGTGGGGAATGGTGAGAAGGGGAAGAGGAATGCTATATTTTTCAAAGTTAGAAAGCCAATTCCCATAATGTTCAGACTGGTACCTTGCGGTAGAATAGAGGGATAAACAAATTTTAAGAAAAATTCTTGCAATTTCTTCGTTAGATTATTAATTAGGAAGCTTCTCTTTGCAAAATAAATGGGGGTTGCAAGTTATTTTCTTATAGCAACAGCTTAGATATTTACTTACTACATTGAACGTTTGTAAATACAATAATAACCAGAAAACCGCAGAATAGGAAGACGACATTAATGCAATACTGTAGTGAATTTGATGTTGTTGCAAAGGAAAAAGCTTGACTAGAAAGTCTTAAAACAACTTTTAAGTGAAATGGGTCTGTTTTAATTGCTCAGTTGCTGTGCCTCATCTGTTCATTTTACTATTTAAAGTCTAAAAGTCGACTTCCTATTCCAGAGCTTTCTGGTTATCACTGTATGAATAGATTATCAAGTACAATATTTACATTACAGATTTGTACGTCACAGGTGAGAATTTTTGTAAATATGTACATACATGTACATTGAATAATGTACATGACACATGTGCTCTGTACAGTTATGCAATATAATATACAATTTGAATATTTTGTTAATGAATTTCAAATGAACTGATATTTTTACTTGTTGTGGTTCCTGTGATCTGTGGTCTGTGACACTTGGAAGGGAGGGGGTTGGGGGGGATTTGTGTCGCTACAAATGAGCCCTCAAACTTCCTGTAAAGAAAACATGGGTGTTTCAATAAAATTAGTAATCCTGATTTTTATGAACTCTTTTTAAAAATCAAGGAAATTTTTTTTGGGATGTTTTTTGGGATGAATTTTTTCTTCAAAAAATATTGTCCTAGGGTTAAGTAAAATAAAGTTGCACATTTTGTAGCAGTTAAACCCCATCTTAAATTAAATGTCTTATTATTTCAAGTGACCTTACACGATACACTCGTACAGTTACATACCTGTTTCTTTATGGTGCCCTGCAGTAAGTTTTATCGGAGCACAAATATATAATTGAGATATCCTTGTTTTCCTTATCTATCTAAATAGTTTCTGTGGAATTATGCAGCAAAGACAAGAGAGAAAATTGAAAAGGTAGGTTCTAGGACCGTAAAGAATAGACATGAGGATGTTCCAGAACCACTGTGTATATAAAGGGATGTTCCAGGGCTCTAAAAAAATAAAAATAAGGATGTTCCATGAACACTGGATAAGGAGAGGGAGGTTCCAGGGCCCTCAAGAATAATTAGAAAGATATTCCAGAACCACTGTGTACATAAAGGGATGTTCCAGGCCTCTAAAAAATAAAAATAAGGATGTTCCATGACCACTGCATAAGGAGAGGAATGTTCCATGACCACTGCATAAGGAGAGGAATGATCCAGGGCCCTGAGGAATAATTGGAAGGATTTTCCATGACCACTGCATAAGGAGAGGGAGGTTCCAGGGCCCTGCAGAATAATTAGAAACCACTATGAACGGTAAGGGAGGTTCCAAGGCCCTAAAAATAATAATAAGGATCTTTTAGGACCACTTTATACGGAGAGGGAGGTACCAATCCCCTTAAGAATAATTAGAAGGATGTCCGAGGACCACTGTATGATGAAAAGGAGGTTCCAAGGCCCTGATGAATAATTAGAAATATGTCCCAGGACCACTGTATAAGGAGAGGGAGGTTCCAGGGCCCTGAAGAATTGGAAGAAGGATGTTCCAGGACCACTTTATAAAGATTGTGATGTTCCACATGGGCCCTGAAGAATTGATTATAAGGATATTCCAGGACCACAATATGCACGGAAAGGGAGGTTCCAGGGCCCAGGGGGGGACTGTGTGGCTGGAAAAACTACTTTGAAATGATGAAACTGTCAAGTGAACAAGAATAAAACATCTATCAAACCTCCTGTCAACTATCTATCTATCTATCACCACAAAACTTAAATCCATTTTTCTTCCTCTTATGATCCACGATTCTATTTTAAATAAATAATTCTTTCAAACATAAACACTGTTATTTAAATAGATTATCTTTTCACAAAGATATACAGTGTGCCTAATAATATCATAACTGGAACCTAAACCGGGCATTTTCAAATGTACGTTGCAAGCCTTTTCGTAGTTTAAAGACCGCGTATGCAGATTTTTTAATAAAACTACGGAATTGTCCAAAATTCTATAATCTTTTAAATAAGATACAAAGGTGGCTTATTCAAAAGTATTTAAGTCATACAACCTTTTTGGATACACAATACATTCGTTGTTAATGTTTTAAACATAAATAATTTTATCTGGGTTTAAATTAGAAAATTGTTAAAGTTCAGTACTAGTTCAGCAACCCTTTAGCTTGTAATGAACAATTTGTGTATTAATACAAATGTAATTTTATGAATATATTTGTAATTTGTGGCTTTTTATATACTTTCTCAATTTTTTGAAAGTAAGTTTGCTTTAGTTTGACTAATCACCGAATATATTCTGAATTATGAAAATTAGGTAGAGAAAGGTTTTTAGAAAGATAGCTAAAGATATTAAAAAAGTTATAAAGATAGCTAAATGTGTAGAGAAAGGTATGTGAAAGATAGCTAAAAGTGTGGAGAAAAGTATGTAAAAAGAAAGTTAAAAGGGTGGAGAATGGTCTGTAGAAAGATAGTTAAAAGTGTAGAGAAAGGTATGTAGAAAGAAAGCTAAAAGCGTAGAGAAAGGTGTGTAGAAAGATAGTTAAAAGCGTAGAGGAAGGTGTGTAGAAAGATAGTTGAAAGTGTAGAGAAAGGTATGTAGAAAGATAGTTAAAAGTGTGGATGTAGAAAGAAAGCTAAAAGCATAGAGAAAGGTGTGTAGAAAGATAGCTAAAAGTGTAGAGAAGGGTGTGTAGAAAGATAGCTAAATGTGTAGAGAAAGGTCTGTAAAAGATAGCTAAAAGTGTGGAGAAAAGTATGTAAAAAGATAGTTAAAAGTGTGGAGAAAGGTCTGTAGAAAGATAGTTAAAAGTGTATGTAGAACGAAAGCTAAAAGCGTAGAGAAAGGTGTGTAGAAAGATAGTAAAAAACGTAGAGGAAGGTTTTTAGAAAGATAGTTAAAATCGTAGAGAAAGGTATGTAGAAAGAAAGCTTTAAGTGTGGTGAAACGTATAGAAAGATAGTTAAAAGTGTAATGGAAGGTGTGTAGAAAGATGACCAAAGGTGTAGAAAAAGGTGCAGTGTAGAAAGATAGCTAAAAGTGTAGAGAAAGGTATGCAGAAAGATAGCTAAAAGTGTAGAGAAAGGAATGCAGAAAGATAGCTAAAAGTGTAGAGAAAGGTATGTAGAAAGATAGTTTAAAGTGTAGAGAAGGATATGTAGAAAGATGGTTAAAAGTGTAGAAAAATGTGTGTATAAAGATGGCTAAAAGTGTAGAGAAGGGTATGTAGAAAGATAATTAAAAGTGTAGAGAAAGGTATGTAGAAAGATAGTTCAAAGTGTAGGGAAGGGTATGTAGAAAGATAGTTAAAAGTGTAGAGAAGGGAATGTAGAAAGATAGTTAAAAGTGTATAGAAAGGTATTTAGAAAGATAGCTAAAAGTGTAGAGAAAGGTATGTAGAAAAATGGTTAAAAGTGTAGAGAAAGGTATGTAGAAATAAAGCTAAAAGTGTAGATAAGGGTATGCAAAAAGATAGTTAAAAATGTAGAGAAGGGTGTGTAGAAAGAGAGCTAAAAGTGTAGAAAAGGGTGTGTAGAAAGATAGCTAAAAGTGTAGAGAAGGGTGTGTAGAAAGATAATTAAAAATGTAGAGAAAGGTATGTAGAAAGATAGCTAAAAGGGTAGAGAAAGGTATGTAGAAATATGGCTAAAAGTGTAGAGAAGGGTATGTAGAAAGATAGCTGAAAGTGTAGAGAAAGGTATGTAGAAAGACAATTAAAAGTGTAGAGAAAAGTGTGTAGAAAGATAGCTAAAAGTGTAGAGAAGGGTGTATAGAAAGATAGCTAAAAGTGTAGAGAAAGGTATGTAGAAAGATGTTGAAAGTGTAGAGAAGGGTGTGTAGAAAGATAGCTAAAAGTGTAGAGAAAGGTATGTAGAAAGATAGTTAAAGTGTAGAGAAAGGTATGTAGAAAGATGGTTAAAAGTGTAGACAAGGGTGTGTAGAAAGATAGCTAAAAGTGAAGAGAAGGGTATGTAGAAAGAGGGTTAAAAGTGTAGAGAAAGTTTTGTAGAAAGATAGCTAAAAGTGTAGAGAAGGGTGTGTAGAAAGATAGCTAAAAGTGTAGAGAAAGGTATGTAGAAAGATAATTAAAGTGTAAGGAAATGTGTGTATAAAGATAGTAAAAAGTGTAGAGAAAGGTGTGTAGAAAGATAATTAAAAATGTAGAGAAGGGTGTGTAGAAAGATAGTTAAAAGTATAGAGAAAGGTATGTAGAAAGATAGTTCAAAGTGTAGAGAAAGGTGTGTATAAAGATAGTAAAAAGTGTAGAGAAAGGTGTGTAGAAAGATAATTAAAATGTAGAGAAGGTATGTAGAAAGATGGTTAAAAGTGAAGAGAAGGGTATGTAGAAAGATAGTTAAAAGTGTAGAGAAAGGTTTGTAGAAAGATAGTTAAAATTGTAGAGAAAGGTATGTAGAAAGATAGTTCAAAGTGTAGAGAAAGGTGTGTATAAAGATAGTAAAAAGTGTAGAGAAAGGTGTGTAGAAAGATAATTAAAATGTAGAGAAGGTATGTAGAAAGATGGTTAAAAGTGAAGAGAAAGGTATGTAGAAAGATAGATAAAAGTGTAGAGAATAAAATAAAATTAATGAGTTCATTAAAGTATAACACATTAAAAAGTAACACTGACTAATTTAGATAATTTCCTTCTCTACCTTCTTCCTTCCAAGGCT
Organism: Eurytemora carolleeae; assembly: GCF_000591075.1. Taxonomy (NCBI): domain Eukaryota; kingdom Metazoa; phylum Arthropoda; class Copepoda; order Calanoida; family Temoridae; genus Eurytemora; species Eurytemora carolleeae. The sequence continues at coordinate 38,392 of NW_019396433.1, read as the reverse complement.
TGGTTACAAATATACTTATTTTACAGGGTGTTTCTGTATACTTTATAGATATACTCATTCTGCAGGGTGTTCTAGTATACTTTACAGATATACTCATTCTACAGGGTGTTCTAATATACTTTACAGATATACTCATTCTACAGGGTGTTCTAATATACTTTACAGATATACTCATTCTACAGGGTGTTCTAATATACATTACAGATATTCTCATTCTACAGGGTGTTCTAATATACTTTACAGATATTCTCATTCTACAGGGTGTTCTAATATACTTTACAGATATACTCATTCTACAGGGTGTTATAGTATACTTTACAGATATTGCTCATTCTACAGGGTGTTTCAGTATACTTTACAGATATTGCTCATTCTACAGGGTGTTTCAGTATACTTTACAGATATTGCTCAATCTGCAGGGTGTTCCAGTATACTTTGAGATATATATTCCTTCTACAGTGTGTTTCAGTATACTTTACAGATACATTTATTCTGCTGGGTGTTCCAGTATGATTTACAGATATACTTATTTTAAAGGGTGTTTTAGTATACATTATTGTGCTTTTCAGAAGGCAAACTCTAAAACCGCGCCTTAGTTGTGCGGGTGCCGGCATACAGCGTTCGGATTCTTAATTTGAATACAATCCCGTTTTGGTCTTACAATTCAACAATCTTTAAACTTACAGAGTTTTGGTCTTACAATTCAACAATCTTTAAACTTACAGAGTTTTGGTCTTACATTTCAACAATCTTTTAACTTACAGAGTTTTGGTCTTACAATTCAAGAATCTTTAAACTTACAAAATTTTGGTCTTACATTTCAACAATCTTTTAACTTACAGAGTTTTGGTCTTACATTTCAACAATCTTTAAACTTACAGAGTTTTGGTCTTACATTTCAACAATCTTTAAACTTACAGAGTTTTGGTCTTACAATTCAACAATCTTTAAACTTACAGAGTTTTGGTCATACATTTCAACAATCTTTAAACTTACAGAGTTTTGGTCTTACATTTCAACAATCTTTAAACTTACAGAGTTTTGGTCTTACAATTCAACAATCTCTAAACTTACAGAGTTTTGGTCATACATTTCAACAATCTTTAAACTTACAGAGTTTTGTCTCACATTTCAACAATCTTTAAACTTACAGAGTTTTGGTCTGACATTTCAACAATCTTTAAACTTACAGAGTTTTGGTCTTACAATTCAACAATCTTTAAACTTACAGAGCTTCAATTTTTATTCTTTTCATTTAAATCTGATCTGCTGACTAAAAGTATAAAAGAGAAAAAGAGAAAAGTTTAAGCTTAATTGGTAAAATTGTGACTTAAAGACGCTACAGCGTACCAAGGACCGAACTGTTAAATCTGTGTGCTCCGTTTCTCCACTTAGTCATACAAGCCACAAATCCTCTTTATTCCAGAGCCAACATTTTCTTCCACCCTCCCCCTCCCCTCCTCCTCCTCCGTGGTTTTAGGTCGAGCCCTCTATCTATTCTATTCTGTTTTAAAGAACATTGAAAAATGAGGTTCATTTATGCCGCCTGCAATTTATGTACATTTTTTAGGTTGGTTGCCGAGGGGCTGAGAGCTGACAGGGTCCCGGTATAGCGGGGTGTTATTACGTCTACACTGAAATATTGGTCTGATTAGATCCAACCCTTTCAAGCCTGTCTCAACCGACCAATCACAACCCAGGCCTTGCAGCCCAACAACTTATTTTCTTTCGAGAATTTTTAATTTTAAAATATAATTGAAGAACATTAATTTTAGGTAGGTCGACAACTGACAATCTTTGGAGCTTCCCTACTCTACTTCAAACCAATTAATATTAATTCTTTAACTTTAACCAATAAAATGGAGAAATAAAAGTTATGAATATTATTTTATAATATATCTAAATATTTATTCATTTTTACCAAGGGTTAACGGTTCAAACCCCGCCACCTGAAAAATCAGATTAATGGAGCCATTATATAATGATGAACCCTAATTTTGCTGTTCTGTCTGTCTGCTTGTTTGTGTCCAATAAATGGCAGCACAAGTTCGTCGTTTCGTTAACGATCGTTAACGACAACCCTTCGATAACGATCGTTAACATGATTGTCAATAATTTTTTTTTTTCAAAAACGATAGTTTTTTCAAAAGTGATCGTTTTTTACAAGTTCGTCGTTTCGTTAACGATCGTTAACGACAACCCTTCGATAACGATCGTTAACATAATTGTCAATAATTTTTTTTTTCAAAAACGATAGTTTTTTCAAAAGTGATCGTTTTATAAAAGACAATCGTATAAAAAATGGTCGCAAATCGTTTTTATAAATACCGATCGTATTCAAAAACTATCGTTATTCGTTTTCTAAAAGTTAAAAACGAGTTGGTCGTTTTTAAAAACGATCGTTTTTTCCTAAATGATCGTTTTTGAAAACGATTGAAAAACGAAACAAGAAACGATCGTTTAACGATCGTTTTCAAAAAAAACGATTAACAACCCTAATTGCAAGGAACCGATCGGGCCCAACTTGTTCTGCCAACTCAAGATACCCCAGGGTGGGGTTAAGCCTGATCAAAATTGAATTTAGCCCAAAAAAACGTCGATATTTATAATTTTTAAAATTGCACCAATTAAAACAAATCCGTATCCAAATTTTAAAAATTGTTGAAAATGTTTTTAGAAGCGCCCCCTATTCTAGTAAAAAATGTGTTTTTGTGAAGTATTTATATCATAAAAAATATTTAATTTTGGATTCTGAAACTTCTAGTCGAAGAAATATAATTATAAATTATATGAATCAGCACTAAACTTTATAAATAGATAAGCAAAATTTGAATTTAAAATTGAAGGTCGAATCAGGGGTAAAACAGAGGGTTCACTGATATGATTGTGCTCCTAGCTCTTGCAGTTATTTTTTTACTTTAAAGATGTTTGGAATTTTTTAATGTTTAAAGAAAACCTGAAAGTTATACAACTTTCAAAACTGTTTATTCTAAACAATAGTTTTTTTGGTTAATTTTTCTTGGGATAACAGTCTTGCATAGTTTATGAAAAGTAAACTTTAAAAGAATATAATGCGATAAAAAAGCGCTTTTGATCGCTACTAATCTTACTTCTATCTGTTGCGTCTATAAGGAGAATATTGATATAGACGTCTCATACCGAAGAGCGCAGCGCCCATACAAATTGAGAAAGTTGGAACATACGACTTAGACCGTAAAAAAATCAAATTAATATCAAACAAATCATTCAGATATTACAACCTATAGTCATCGATTATCTTTCGCCACATTTGTATATATTTAATATTTCATACTAGTTTTGATTTTGTTTTTTTTAAAATAATATTTAGCTTACAACTTGTTTTCAAGCATTCCTGGAAAATATGAAAATGTCGTCTTCATTGCCAAAAATCCTCGAAACAGGAATAAACACCTTTATAAGTAACTCTCAGATCATAACAATTAAAACATATTATTAAAAATCAACTATATATAAATGTGGCGAAAGATAATCAATGACTATAGGTTGTAATATCTGAATGATTTGTTTGAAATTAAATTGATTTTTTTACGGTCTAAGTCGTATGTTGCAATTTTCTCAATTTGTATAGACGCCATGTTATTCGGTATGAGACGTCTTTAACAATTTTCTCCTTATAGACGCAACAGATAGAAGTAAGATTAGTGGCGATCAAAAGCGCTTTTTTATCGCATTAAGCCTATACCCCCTTTCATTTTTCGCGAACACTCCCTTTAAAAAGTCATAGAAAACCAAACCAAATCTTTTGCCCATCATGCTTACCTTGGCGGTATTTTGGCGGCAACAAAATGCATGACATGGCTTTTATATAATTCAGACGAAAGAAAAAGTCAATGATTTATTAAATTTATTATCATTGATATTCTGTAATCATTGACTTATGCTAGATTCCCATGGATTAAAGTTTCCCCGATAAATCTACTAAGATCTGGTGATGGTTAAAACTTGAACTTCGCGGAACCGACTGCCGGCTAACTTTAACCATAAAAACACAGGAGGAGGGGGGGGGGGTGAATTTATTAATGTATAGCCTAGGAGGGAGGAATGCCCCAACCCGCTTTGCGTCAAGGCGTTGAGGATATGCGATGAGTATATATTTTTTTAAGATCAGCGCATTTTGATCATTGTAGTCCATTACATTTTTGCTTTGTTTTAAGAAAGTTTAGCATGTGACACATGTTTATTGTTTAAACATCTATTATTCAAGGGTTTAAAAATATTTTTGGATCTGTTGCTAAATTATTAAAAACGTTATTCCAAAAACATATTTTTTTACAAAAAATCTTCTTGATTAAATACATTTTCTAAAAAGATATCTAAACTGAAATGTACAACATGTATGCATTCCAGTGTAAAGTCAAACCGGCCTGTTTTATGCAAAAAAATATAGCCTGGTAAGATCATGGACGTATGCGTAAACTGTATTCTATGGGAAGGGGGGAGGGGTGGAGGTAATACATTATGATAAAGCTTTAAGGATGAAGTATAAATCCTAGGTCAATGCACTTTTGCTTGAAATCTAACATTGTTTAAAAGTATATGTAGTTTATATTTTAGTTTCTATAATATTTTTTTTTTTTTAAATGGCAAAGCTGAGACATGGGAGGTTTACACCAACCCACCTTACAATCAGCAGAATGTTGTGCCAAACACCTTCCTCAGGATATTCTTATTACACCTTGCCAAATTAGGTGATATATACACTCCTGCATATCATACATACATTTTGCCATCATAGGAATAAATTTAGATATATTTAGTTCAGCGGACTGTTACCAAATTATCTATATTCACGATAATAGATTCTTTAAATTTTAAGTGGGTGTTTTAGATATTGAGCAACCTGATACTGAGAGGGGAGTTTGAAAAATATTATTGTTAGATATTTAGCACAACATGTTAGGACTAGAGGGCAGGTTGAACAATAAGGGGGGGGTTGATAAATATTTATAAAAATATGTTAGAACCTTTTGGATGGATTAAGATTTGAGTATTTGTTATTAAATATGAAAAAAAAACTATGTGAGGTCGGGTTTTACAATAAACCCTTCTCTCTGAAACCTACATGATGTGACAGAACCCTGTTATTAGAGTTACATTATCATTAAGCTGTTGATGGGTAAACGCATGGCTTAGAATCAGCTGATTTATTTCAACCGAATTCATCATATTTTCAGGAAAAGCAGGAACTTTAGAAAAATTAAAACACAGTTTCGAAAACCAAAAATCAGATCATAATTTAATTAATTACTAAATGTTTGAATGCAAGCTCTTACAAAACATTGCTATTATTTGTATTAAGTATTTATTAAAAAATAGTTACTTAATACAAATATCAGTAGAGAATTATCTTCTCCAGAAAAATGTTAATCGATTTTTCGATGTATTAGTTTGGATATTCCTATATTCGGTTTAATAAACTGATATCTTTCTCTACAAAATTGACATGTGCATTTCTTACTTCAGAACCAATGGATAAATAATCAAAATTAAACATTTTTCAAACCAAAAAATCCTGACATTTGTTTCCCCATTATTGTCCAGAATAATGTACGTCAATGGTACCGTTGTGAATCCAGCATGGCCCTTTAATCTAGTTAAATACTGTAAAGTATTAGAAAAATCAAATTTTAAAATGAAATTTGTTTAAAGTTTTCGCTTTCTCTGCACTCGACCTGTTCCAAGTTTATTGATTTATTCAATAAAATGCAAAAAACAGTCAGGGCGAGACAAAATGACAGAACTTACTAAATATTACAATTTAGAACAATCACAAAAAGTGGAGAACAAATTATTTTTCTGATGAGCCGACATTAATCAAGCAAATGCAAAAATAATTGAATTTTTCACCGAAGGAACACATAAATTGAACTCGAGCATGGTATTGTAATTTTACCCTGCACCATTTAGAGAGTTAAGTACGCGATCTATTCACAACGATACCTTATAAGCCTGTTCATGGTACGTTTTCATTGGTAATTTCGTTGCAAATTACAAAGTGATTATCTACATTTTACAATTTTTAAAAAATACGATGATAATTCCACTTTTTTCCGGTTCTCACTAATAATAGCATTTATAATACTCTTCTAAACGCACATAGCAGATCTTAATAATTTTACAACATGCAGGGTGGAGGCAGTTTTCACTATACGTATTTGTAAGAAAGAAGCACATCGTGTATTATATATATATATATTGTTTAAAGAATTTTAACTACTGAGGATCGTCATGATAGACGTGAATTAACATATTAGAAATTCATTTATTTGGTAACATATTAAAAATTCTATTCTGTAACATATTAGAAATTCATTTATTTGGTAACATATTAAAAATTCTTTTTTTGTAACATATTAGAAATTCAAAAAACTTTTTTGTTATAAATTGAAAACATAAAAAATTTAATCGCAGATTTTTCTGTTAAAAGTGGTAGATGTTCAAAGCAATAAATTTATACATTTTTCTAGACACATTTTTAAATTCTCGTCCAAACCCTTCCCTGGGATTGTGTGAGTTGCCACAAAAATATGGGCCTGATTGGTTCAGCCGTTTTGTAGTTTATTGAATACAAACAAACAAACAGAGACAGACAGACAAGCCAAATTTATATTTATATGTATGAAAAATTTATGTTGCTAAAGTCCAATGCATATTTATTATAGATACTATATATAGATACATATATACATATATACATATATAATATATAATATATAAACATATATAAAATAATGATTATGCAGTTGACTTTAGTTGCTAATATAATCAATAAATCATGTATTAAAGATCGTGTTCATTGTTATTTTGATTCAAATGTTCATTTTTCAAGTTCTACCCTTTAATTTGTTATCGTTACTTTTTCCATTTATGACCTCATTGGGGACAAAACACGGCGAGTATAGGTTGCAAAAACAGGGTAAAGGTAGCCTAGTAGCCTAGTAGTGTAGTATTAACCATCATTAATCATTATATATACTATACTATATATATATATTTATGCCTTAAATTCAGGGCTAACTTTATGTCAACCTATATTTCAATCTAAGTATACAGGATAAAACAAGTATTTGTTTATACATTTTCTAGTATTAATTAATTTTCTAGTATTTATTAATTCTTTTGTTAATATTTATCCATTATACGCAACTAAACAATCTGATGCTAATCAATATATTTTCTAATGCTAATCAATATATTTTCTAAATAGAAACATTTTATGTTTAAAATAGGATTTTGATACACATTTATTGCTTTAGGACTTATTAACAAATAAATTAACATTTTTGTTTTTGTTTATACTTGTTTTGTTTCTATAGATTGTATATAGATATATTTTGATGTTAATTTTCATTTAGTATAGCTGAAAGGCTAGATAAATAAAAAGGATTTAAATTTAATGTGGCTACCACAGTTGAAAAAAATACATATTTTCAACGATGACAGTTTTTTTTGTTGTAAAAATCCACAGTTAGCTTAAAACTTTTTTCAAATTATTTTTAAAATGGCTAAATTTTCCGCTAGAACAACATGTCGCTGCTGACTGAATAAGACTGTAAATATAACTACCGACCTGCCATCTTCTGACAAAAAAATCATTACTTCAAACAACTTTTGTTTTAAAATTTCTATTTGTATAATAATTACTATTTGCTGATCAGGGGGATGGGATATATCAAGGGGTTGAGCTAGAGGCTATAAAAAGTGGAGA
>NW_019396433.1:0-30251 GCF_000591075.1 Eurytemora carolleeae | reverse complement strand
GACTATAACAGAGTAAATTGCAAGATATGTTTAATTCTTTAGCTGAACCAAATAGAACAAAATCATATAAACTTGAACGGGTTCTCTTTAAAACTCTAGAAAGTTTTCCCTCTGCTTTATTTCCAAAAATATGGAATTCGATTGAATTAGAGCTGAAAGAAATAGATCTGTAAAATCGTTTAAAAGAAAAGTCGCCAAGATCTATTTAGATAGTTGTGCAAATTATATCTTTAAAAAAAACTGTGTATCATGTGGATAAACTTAGTCTTTACTATCTTCATCACCCTGTATTTCATAAACATGACTTTAATAACTTATGTTACCTTCTGTTCCAACCCTTACGTTGAGTATCCTCCCTTTCCCTTATACTCCCTCACCTCCTCCTTCTTACCATTTTCCTGATTTATCACGCTGAGTATCCTCCCTTTCCCTTATACTCCTTCACCTCCTCCTTACCATTTTCCTGATTTATCATCATTCTTATGTTTAAAATATACAATGTGCATTGATTTTATCTGCAATTCTCATTCGTTTATAGTGGTCCAACAAATTAAAACAACCTACTCTGGTTAGGCGGGTCCAAACTACATAGTAAATTGTGATTTTTTTATTTGTATTATCTCGTGCTTTAAGTAGTTGAATAAAAATATGAATGAATATGAATTATAAGTTTGATCACTTTCACATGATTTTAATGATATATATATGTTTATGTTTATTTGTGGCCTTTTTTTATATAAAAATTCTTATTATCTGTAACTTGTACCCTCCCATATCCCACCCCAGCTTAATTGTCATTGTGGTGTCCAGGGGGGGGGGGATATAAGTTTCGGCGCGATAATTCAAAATTATTTCCGGGTCCCCCCCCCCCTCCCGGCTTTTCAGGGTTAAATGTTTGAGGTAAAAAAGATAATGATGACTCATATTACTTGTGTGTGCAGGTAAAACAAAACAAGATTTTCATTTTGTATGACGAAATTTGTTGGTTTGACGTCATTACAGGGAGAAACTAGTCATATAAGAATTACATATTAGAATTGAATCAACGAACTGCAAGTTTGTTTGCCTTAATTTTTTTAAAGAAAAAAGAGAACTATATTTAGCTTTGTAACTGTATCGTGGCAAATGGGTTTGCCGTATTACCAAAAACAAGACATGAAAATAGTCCTTGATATCTAAATATTTAATTTATTTATTTTCATCATTTAGACCTTATATTTAAAAAATACATTAAAATAACACTTTTAATTATAAAATTGGCCGATTTAACAAATATATTATTTCTGTTTGTTTGTTTTAAATTGTAAAAATATTACTCCGCCACAATGTCAGCCAATCAGCCATATTTGTTTAGAATAGATCAGTCATTCAACAAATGTACTACAACGCGCCAGCAGAATTATACCCGTGAGAATACCGCTCAAAATGCCTGTTTAGGGATTTCTCCCGCACACCCAGTGTGCTTTTTCATTAAAGCAACATGGAGTAAGTAATTTTATATTGTAAATATAATAATCTATAAATTGTAAGGTCTTCTTGAAAATATTGTTAAAACAACGAAATAAATTTTATATTTAATATAGTCCTAGTGAACGATTTTTGGACCCCCCCCCCTCCTCCTATTAATGTTGTACATTTGTATAATCGATCATGTGGATGCTCCGCCCCCTAGCCTGTCCTAGGTGCAGCGCTCGGTCCCTTAGCATATTCTAGGTGCAGCGCACGGCCCCCTATCCTAGCCGCAGCGCTCGGCCCACAATTTTGTCCTAACCTACCCTTAAAATAATAAAAAATAAATGAACAAAGTTGATAGGACGGGGGGGAGGGGGGGGTCCAGAAATCGTACACTAGGACGAACCCATAATTTTACTTGAAGATATTGTAAGATAAGTTTTTTCATGTACATGCAGTACAACACTTCAGAAATGTGTACTGCATAGGGGGTGTACTTGTTAAAGATAAATACCAGTAATCAATATATAAGAGATAACTTATGATATATAGAATCATAAACACTCCCTTGCTGAACATTCTGCATTATGGAAGTTTTTCAACAACTTTACATCATACTTACAATTGATTACAACAACATGGTTAATTTCTGCCCTTAATATCAATCAATCAACATTTAGGATCGTATTAAATGGAATTATTTTGATCCCTGCATTTTTTAAGTTAAATACAATATATTTCAAAATATTTTAATTAATTTAAATTTGTTTTCCAGGTCGTTCATTCTACCCCTTGAAGCCGCATCGGCAAAGCGAAACAACAACCATTACTACAATCGTAACATCAACCTGTACAACAACCACCTGTACAATAGCAAGAACCAGTACATAAACTACAACAAAGATGTACACCATGGAGACAATAGATATGTCCAGCCTGGCCTGCCTGGGTCTAGGCACTGGCCTAGATACTGAAACTGATTTCTCTTCATCAGTTGATTTCAACATTTTCCAGTCTCCCAGTGAGATGGAGATATTCACCGACCTGGCAGGTATTGAAGAGGTGGAGGTGAAGGAGGAGGAGGAGTTGAGTAGTATGCTCACCGACATCATTGATGAGGTTGGTATTGGATCCCCGGATTCCATTGTATCCGACCTAGAGAAGAATCAGTTACTGATAGATGAGGTTGAAAATTATCTGAAAGGTTCTGAGGGTTCTTTTGCCGAATCCGTTGATGAATCATGGTCCCAGCAAAACCTGGCCGCCGAGACGGATAAGATTTTTGAGGCTCTAACCTCTGGAAATGTTATGATGGATACTGGATCACTACTCAACAAGAATGACCTAAAAAATGCCTACACCACTAGTGTAACCGGGAAGAATGGTGAGAATGTTATCATCATCATCGCGCCGCCCTCCCCTCAACATCAAGATACAAGCTACTTAATGTCCTCCAATTCTAATTCTAGCTTCTCATTTGCTCTGCCCCCATCTCCCTCCGCCGCCTCCCCAGCCCCCTCCGCCGCCTCTCCAGCCCCATCCACCTCCTACACTAGCAACTATGAGTCAGATGTTGACTGGAGTCCAAACTCTGTCTCTTCTCCCATTACTTCAACACGTCGTAAATATCAACGTAAGGTTCGAAGCACACCTCCTAGCGCCCCCTACCCCAAAGAGAAGGGTGAGCGTAAGAAGGCTCAGAACCGGAGCGCGGCGTATAAGTACAGGGAGAAGAAGAAGGCTGAGCAGGATCTGGTGGACAGTGAGCTCCTCTACCTGGCCAACCGTAACACCGTGCTGAAAAGAAAACTGTCCGATATGGAAGTTGAATTAAAATGTTTAAAGAAGCTGATGAAAGAAACTGGTCTCTTGCCCTAGAGACCTGTTCCCGAGGTCTAGGCTCTAAGGTTCAGAATCTCCCAGAAGGAAGGACAGATATAAGATCCCGCTTCTAGTAGTTTCTGAACCTAGATCAATGCTGCTGAACGGTTGAATGCTACGGAATATTTGAATGATGCTCCTGGTATTGATTTAGTTCAATACTCTGGTCTGATGATACATATTTCCTGCATAAAACTGTTCAGAAGTAGTAAACACTTCTATCTTAATTATTTTTTGAGCAAATTAATTGTCTGCTCACTTCAAAATAAAATTTGGATTTATCCTTATCTTCTATTTCTTTTTTGTTATCAAGAGTATTAGATTTTTATGTACTTTCGTCATCGAATCATTCTCTTCAGCAGAGCTTAGGATCGATATTTCCTATTGATGCGGACTCGGATCCTAAGATTAAGTTTTTTTTTTAATTTCTCTTTAGTTCTGTTAAAAGTTGAGATTTGTATTTTGAGAGCAGAACAGTTATGTTCCAGGTCTTGGTTTATATTGGATCCCCACATTTTTTACGGAACTGGGTCAGGATCCTGAGCACTTGGTAGCAGGGGTGTATTTTTTCTTCAAATATTCAGACAAATATGATTGTATGACTCCTAGGGTTTCTAAAATATGGTTTACTATTTTGATTTTGTTTGACTCTAAAAACAATATAACCCGATAATCAAAAGATCAGTGCACTAGTTAAGTGAAAAATTTTTAAGAACCAAAAAAAATATTCTTCTAAACAAAATGTATTTTTAGTAAAAATAAAAAATGGCCGTTGCAAATAGGCTTTAATGATAATAAAAATGTAAAAAATGTGAAAATCAAATTTTATATAAAACGGATTGAAACAAAAAAAAAACAATTTTATTCTTTTGATGGTAACCCTGTTGGGCCTGTCTCGTCAAAAAGTTTTTTATTTACTTCCGAGCACGCTTTTTTCATTTTGTTATGAAGTGCGATTGAGACGCAGACACGCAAACGTTTTTTTAATTAGATGTTTTGGTAATGAACTCATCCTTATATTAACCTAATAATATTCTCAATCTATGAATCCGTCGTTATTTTCAAGCACTTAGAGAGCTTTTTTCTCCATATTATTTAAAGATTAAATAATGAGTTTAAGAAGCCCTAATAGACAAAATATTTATTGGAAAATATTAAATTTCTTAAATCTTCATTTTTAACGACTGTTCCTGAGTGTTCAGAATCTTTGTACTGTGAATTGTGTATGAAGAATTTTTTTTATACAGAAATACACACGAAGAATAAAATGTGAAGACGACCTATACACTTAAATTAGAATATACAGGGTGTCCCACGAAACATGACAGTTTGTGAATAGCTTTGAATGTCTTCTTTCATATACTGTATTAGATATTTAAGACTTTTTGCAGTTTAATTCGGTAAAAATATCTTACTGAAATATATTTTAATTTGAAATCAATTTTTCTACATTATGTCTGCCATGTGATTCTTTTATTATTCTCTTTGGTGTCAAATAAACAAAATATGGAAGAAGACATTTTTATACTTTTCACCAACTGTCATGTTTCGTGGAACACCCCGGCCTATTGATGGTGCAAAGAAAGAAATAAGTTTATAGTTGCAGAGAAAGATGAATCCGAAAGGAAACAGACAGTAAGATTCCTTACAGTCGTCTCTTGTGGGTAACCCTGTATTTCCAAGCAAAAAAAGAATGATCCAATATGCGCACTCTATTCTACGAATTCTACACGGTATTCCAATAAAATACGACTATAACAGAGTAAATTGCAAAATATAACAAATTCAACATTTATTTAGGTAAAACATAAAAATACAAATCTTAAAACTGCCGTATAGATTGAGAAGCAAAAATAAAAATGTTCTGAGTCTTAATTTTCATAATTTTGCCCGGAGAGGGGGGAGTATAATTTTGCGCAGAGAGGAGGGGGGGATGAAGGGTGATGGAAAGTTGGACTTCTTAACAGCCTAATTTGATTTGATTTGATTTGATTTGATGAAGCTTTACATGACAATTACATTAACACAGAGTTTAATGAGATTATAGGATTAAACATACTGTTACAGGATTTCAAGCATAACAGTTTAAGTCCCATGAAACTTTACAGTGAATTAGAAGAACGACTTGAAGGTCGTCTTAGACTTAAAATTATTTTCAGCATTCGACAATATTTATTTACAAGGATGATTCTGGAAAAGTTTGAACAAAAATCGTCATATCTCTAATAATATTGTTGGCTCAAAAAAGGCTGACCACATTTTGGAAATTTTAGTATTTTAGTATTAACTTTTGAATTACAGGGTGTCCCAAAAAACATGGGAATTCAGTGACGAATTGGATATCGTCTTTGCTATGAATAAGCATTGTAATACCTAATTTCAAAAGCCATAATATTATTATGTCTGCTAGAGTTTATTTTATGAAAAGGCTAAAAGACTGTAGAGATGTGTCTATAATGTCTCCACAAGATGAACAATGAAGACGGACAAGTTTACTCAGTGTGTATACTGCAATTTTCTTGTTTTACTAAATATAACTGTATGCAGTCAAAACATAAACAAACAAAATGTAAACATAGCAGACGAAACTCTTACAGATTTCAGCTTTCTGCAGTAGGTATCACTATACTAAATCAAAGAATTATTTGAAAAGACGATATCGAATTCGTCACTGAATTCCCATGTTTTTTGGGACACCCTGTATTTTAAAATTAGTCTTACGAATAAAATACCGCAAATTATTCCAAAGATGAAAGACGACCTTCAAATCGTCTGGTTACTTTCATGTTTCTTGGGACGTAACAATTATAAGGTATCCAACAAGTACCATAGGAAAATATTATGAAATATCAACCATATACGAATGCGTCTAAAAAAATCGATGATTATAGCATGCAACATTTAAATGATTTGTTTGGAATTAAATTGATTTTTTACGATCCGAGTCGAATATTGAAACTTTTTAAATTTGTAAGGAATTGGACGCTGCGTTCTTTGATATGATTAGTTTTTTACAATTTTTCATTATAGACGCAACAGATAGAAGTATGATTCGTAGCAATTACCATCGATTAATTTTTAAGAAAATACTATAATGTCGTCTTTGATCTTTGAAAGTTATCTAAGGAACAAAATGTGTCTATTAATAAAATAATCAATGACGTATCTTAACTATAATATTTAGTTTAATACCTTGTACAAGTACAATACAGACTTTAGGGTTATTAATCGTTTTGAAAAACAATGGTTAAACGATCGTTTTTTGTTTCGTTTCGATCAATCGTTTTCAAAAACTATCGTTTTGCTTTCGGAAAAAACGGTCGTTTTTAAAAATGACCCACTCGTTTTTCAATTCTAGAATACAAATAACGATAATTTTTGAAGACGATCGTTTTAAAAACGACCATTTTTAAAAAACGAACTTTTTAAAAAACGATCGTTTTTAAAAACAATCGTTTCGTTTTCTATTTTTCGTCATCATTTTCATTACAAAACGATCGTTTAAAAAAATGAAAACGTTAATATCCCTAAATACAGTGAGACACATGTACCTGTGGAAAATAAAGACGACTTTTGCCTTTGGTAATTTGATGTTGTTATAAAGCAAATAGTTTTAACAGTAACTTGTAAATTAACTTTAAGATGGATCTATGCGTACGCCTGCACAATTGGTCTGTTTCAAGTTCAATTTTGAATTTATAATCATAATTTGATTCTAACAGTCAATTCTTCTTATTAAACGGTTTTAGTTTTTACGAGTTTCACTAAACATATAAAATCAACATCTATTACATAAATCATTTTGTTCAAGCTATACTGAGGCCGAACTTAAAGAATTTATCCGCGGCTCAAATATGGTTGGTTCCACTTTTTTAATGTTTCAAGATTCAAGCCGGCGCTCAATTGAAACTGGTTTTGACGGATTTGAGACGCGGCTCAAATTCATTAAATTCGGACTCTGGACACATGCATGTTAAACAAGATTTTTGTAACTATTGATATAATTGGAAATGGAATGTGATGGAATAATGGGAAAGTGATTACTTGCCTCAAACTAAAATATTACTTTAATCTTCACAACCTGATCGCATTGACTTTTTAACAATTTTTTTAAAAATGGTACATCAAGTAGACAACGTTTAAAATATAGAAGGATTACACCAACAGGTTGCTCACATAAGGAATTCCAAAATTTGAGTTTGAGGCGAGATAAATTGTTTCATTAGATAAGTTTTAATCATGAACTGTTGTAAATACTTATAATTTTTTATATGGATATGTGGTTACAATATTACTGCAGGGTTACCCAAAGGATGAGACTTTATTGTGACGACTGTGCGGAATTTATTTGTTTTTTTTTCCTATAAATTCATGATTCCTTGAAACTGTAAACTTGTCTTTTCTTTATCCAAACATTAAATAAGCCAAAAAAAGACTATACTAAGGCATAAGACTTAATTAACCCAAAGTTTTGTGATATTTTAAGATTTTCATATCGTCTTTTCAACCTCATTCTTTGTGGTTAGCCCTGTACAGTGTACAATGAGTGGTTAGTAGACAAGTATTCAATAATAAACATTGATTCATTAAATTTATTTCTGTTGTCCACGCAATTCAGCACTTTGACTCGAGCTGAGTACATTTTTTAATTCTTTTTTTCCATCTGTTCGTAGGGTTAGTTAAGGAACGGCGTTTTTGCCACAAACTCAAATTTTCGAAACCCTTTATCTATGCAAATCAGTGGCGTAGACCTTTGATATTTCAAACTATATAATCTGTTAGATTTGATAATTTAAGTTTTAAAGTTTACCCCATCAAGTTGAAAGATATAGGGATTAGAAAATATGAGTTTGTGGCAAAAACTCAAATTCCTTTGCGGGCAATGCTCATCCGATTTTAAATTAAAATCTTGACGGCTCTTTCAGTTCGTCACAGGAAATTTCCGCTCGTCGACATAATTTTCAGGTAATTATTAAATAACTTCCGTTCGTGAAGTTGCTCAGACCTTGTACAGTGAGGATGGCGCCGTGACAAACTCCGGAAAGACAAACTCCTGAAAGACAAACTCCGGAAAGACAAACTCCGGAAAAGACAAACTCCTGAAAGACAAACTCCTGACGAGACAAACTCCTGACGAGACAAACTCCTGACGAGACAAACTCCTGACGAGACAAACTCCTGAAAATAAAAAATTCTGAAATACAAACTCCAAAATATCAAATTTGAAAAAATGTTTCACAATTTATATTTAATCTAGCCGCAGCGCTCGGCCCAGAAAGTGTCAACACTTAACCTAACCCATGGCCGCAGCGCTCGGCCCTCTAGCCTGTCCTAGCCGCAGCGCTCGGCCCAGAAAGTGTCTTAACTAACCTAACCCATGGCCGCAGCGCTCGGCCCCCTAGCCTGTCCTAGCCGCAGCGCTCGGCCCAGAAAGTGTCTTAACCTAACCTAACCCTAAATAATAAAAAATAAATTATAATAAATTTCATGGTGTTTCTGATCATTGTAATACTTTGCTGCTTGAAACATATTCAAAGTACTAAAGTTTGAGAATTTTTTCTAGGATATTTGCGGATTTTTCCTCCTAAAGTTTATGAATTTGATCAAATTTCATTCAGAGAAAAATTTCATAATTTCAGGAGTTTGTCTTTCAGGAGTTTGTCTCGTCAGGAGTTTGTCTCGTCAGGAGTTTGTCTTTCAGGAGTTTGTCTTTCCGGAGTTTGTCTTTCCGGAGTTTGTCTTTCAGGAGTTTGTCTTTCAGGAGTTTGTCACGGCACCGTGAGGATCAGAACACAAATACACAAAATAATTTCATAAATCTTAAATTTTGGATTGCATTCAATGCATACTAATACAATATATATGTATACCAAAACAACATAGACAGAGGGAAGGGGGTGGGTGAAATAATTCCAAATTGCATTTTTACTCCCCTGAGATTTTTATCTTTCTTTTGAGCTTAAAATGCATAATTACTTTAAAAATCTAACAAACAGAAAGTATTTAGTCTTTTATCTTTCAATTGATACCGTGTTTGCTCAATAATATTGTTAACCGTTTGGTTTGGCTGCCGGAGAGGTCTTGGTCAAAGACGACCTTACAACGGAGTAAACTCATTGTTTAGGGTTAACAAATATATTGTACAGGGTGCTTCACGAAACATGAAGTTGAGGAATAGCTTTGAATGTCTTCTAAATAACTATATTAGATATCAAAGACTTTTTGCATTTTATTTAGCTAAAAAAGTACCTTTTAAATCATTTTGAATATATTTTAGATATTTTACTTTGAAATCAATTTTATCATAAAATGACTTTCATGTGATATTTCTATTAGTCTCTTTGGTATCAAATAACATAATAACATTTCAAACTATTCACCAACTCTCATATTTCGTGGGACACCCGGTATATGAGTTTTCTTTCGTATCCTCAGGGGGAAGAAACAAATCTTATTACATTCTACAGTATTTACATAAAAATAAAGATTATTTAATTACGGAAAATGGGAGCAGTAAAATATCGTAGCTCATTTCATTAGCTATATAGTGTGTGATAGGGTACATAACTAGTGCTAGTAGGTTGTACAGTTGTACTAAAAGGTATAGGCAACCACCACCTCGATATCCAAGGCGGGCACTTTAAAATTTACGGATCAATGCTTGATCTTTCATGTTAAAGTTATTCCTGCCGGGTATGACCATACGGGATATTAAAGAGGAATTATTTTAATCCGTATATCTGCAGATGGAGTATAGTTGCTTGATCCCAAGATTTAATTCAAAAGTTCTGATCTCAGGGTTAAGTTTACTTGTTTATTTGAGTAATTGTGACAAGATTAATAGGACTTTCATCAGGTTTGGGTAGAAACCAAATTAGTTTTCTTATCTCGGAGTTAAACTGAAAAAAAAACGTGTTATTATAATAAGGGTTCAGTATTTTAAAGGGAAAATTACAGAACGATTTATCTTTTTAACGTGTTAATGCAAATCCAGCGACACGAGAAAGAGTAGTTGACTATTGTACTAAATTTTCCATGGTGGATTGTTAATTTGTAAGAATACAGATATTAAAGGGAGTGTTCGCGAAAAAATAAAGAGGGGGAAAAAGCTTACGTCGAAAAATATTTGATGGTGATTGCTACTTTATATATCTTACTTCTATCTGTTGCGTTTATAAGGAGAAAATTGTTAAAAAACGACTCATGCCAAAGAACACGTAGCGTCCATACAAAACCAGAAAGTTGCAATATTCGACTCAGATCGTAAAAATTCAATTAATTCAAAACAAATTATTCAGATATTACAACCAATAAAAATCGATTTTTTTGACGCATTCGTATAAAGTTGATATTTCAAAATATTTTCTATTTGTTTTAGATATGATGCAACTTAACGAATATTGCAACTTTCTGAATTTTTATGGACGCTACTTTTTTAACAGTATTCTCGGAGTAAGATTTGTAGTGATTACCATCGAATATTTTTCGACGGAGGCCCATATCCCCGTTCATTTTTCCCAAATACTTCCTTTAAATGATAAAATATTTTTTTGCAATATTAGAACATTAGTCTCGAGGTTTTTTTCTTCGAAGTAGCGATCAGACCCAAAAAGAAACCTTTAAAGTGAAATAGATGTATATAGAAATACCCCCCTACCCCCCCTATATTTAGGGTTAAATTTTTCCCCTACCGTAGGGTTTAAGATGATATAGACGAGAAGGTTCCAAAGAATGGAGGACTTGCAGAGGTGAAGTGGGAACACTGTGTACAAAACTGGAATTTCCTGAACAAAATTGGATTAAAGAAGAGAAAATATTTTCCTTGATTGGATTACTAACTTCGAACAAGAAACCCAACATTTTTGATCTTTCTCCAGTTTCATTTTTTACTCATCGAATTTCATATTTGAATCTGCACATTGATAAATGAGCAAATTTTCACCTTTATCTTTTTAACCTGGATGGTTTAAACCAAAGTGAAAAGCCTGAAAAAATCATTTAAAATGTCAATCTAGTTAGTTATTAGACGAATGCTTTAGCTGCAAGAGACAATAAGTGTTAAATAAAAATGATAAAAATTAGCAAATCTTCTAGACCTTTGATAATAGAGACTATCTTATAGGTACGATCTCAATACAATGATACATCACATTCAGATACTGGATTTAGATTTTAGACATAATTCTTATTTAATTAGATTAAAAATAATGTTTATCTTTACTTCTCTAAGCAAAAGTTTGAAGATTTTTTTTATGCAAACTTAAGTTGAGAAAGTTTAATGAAAACAAAACTTTGAACATATAAATATTTTGAAAATTTCAAATATATCAGATGTTTAACCGATATAATTTTATTTTAGGAAAGCATATCAATTTCATTAGATTTAAAGGCAAATTTTGGAAAAACTAGAGCTACACTTTTTGTAGAACAACCTTAAATATCTTTTATGAAAACCAGCAACTTTTACAGAAAGAGTTTTCAAGCGCTCCGACACTTTTTTTAATAAGTGATAATTTTAACTTTTTAATGTCGTTTGCCAGCAACCCCATTTTTTGGTTCAGGATTTGGATATATCTCCTAGATCTATATATAACCCTACCTCCTAGTATCCTAGGATAAAGATATATCTCCTAGATCTATATATAACCCTACCTCCTAGTATCCTAGGATAAAGATATATCTCCTAGATCTTTATATAACCCTACCTCATAGTATCCTAGGATAAAGATATATCTCCTAGATCTATATATAACCCTACCTCCCAGTATCCTAGGATAAAGATATATCTCCTAGATTTATATATAATCCTACCTCCTAGTATCCTAGGATAAATATATATCTCCTCTATACCTCCTAGTATCCTAGGATAAAGATATATCTCCTAGATCTATATATAACCCTACCTCCTAGTATCCTAGGATAAAGATATATCTCCTAGATCTTTATATAACCCTACCTCATAGTATCCTAGGATAAAGATATATCTCCTAGATCTATATATAACCCTACCTCCCAGTATCCTAGTATAAAGATATATCTCATAGATCTAAATATAACCCTACCTCCTAGTATCCTAGGATAAAGATATATCTCATAGATATATATATAACCCTATCTCCTAGTATCCTAGGATAAAGATATATCTTCTAGGTATATATATAACCCTACCTCAGAGTATCCAAGGATACCAAGGAAGCTAAGAGAAGCATACGGACCCCAGCAACAAATAAAAACCAGGATCATCACCACAATCTAAAGAAATTAATAAAGTAATAACTATCATGTAACATGATATTCCGTAAATCTGAACTAAGTTGTACATTATTAACTATCTCCGTTTCTAGACTTCTCCGTAAAACCATTATTCATTTGTACTGAGCTTCAAATAAATCCGTAGCATGATTAGCTTGACTAGCTGGTTTGGCATTGATAGACTTATAGCTAGTGTCCTGGTTGACATCAATAGCTGACGAGATTGCGCATATTGGTTTGGCGTTGATAGAATACGAGCTAGTGTCTGATGGACATCGATAGCTCATGAGATTGTGCCCAGTGGTTTGGCATTGATTGATTAATAGCTAAAGTCCATGTTGACATGGATAGCTGACAAGATCGCGCCCATTGGTTTGGCGTTTATAGAATACGAGCTAGTGTCCTTGTTGGCATCGATAACTGCTGAGATCGTGCCCAGTGGTTTGGCATTGATAGGTTACAAGATTGTAACCGGGTTTATACATTAATTGCTAAGTGGAACTGCAGTACCTGGATAGATACAGGTTTGAGAGCAGTTTATGGAGTAGGGTATTTCCTACAAATTTAATAAAAATAAGGTATGACTTCTATATCGTCTTTACTAGTGTTTAAACAATTAACATCTAAAACTTGGGAACTCCAAAATGTGGTCTACCATTTTACCATTATTTTTATAAAATAAAAAAATAGTTCAAATGTTTGATATCTCCGTCACTTTTATTGATACAAATGAGGCATATCACATTTTGGAAAGCCCATAAAAGTACACATTTCGGAATTTATCAAGTATTAGAAAGTGAAGATTGTTTCAAGTCGTCTTTTAGTTCTCATGTTTATCATGATAAAATTTGAATATTTACCATGTAGAGGGCTTTTCTCTCTCTCTACATCATTTTCCATTAACAATTATTTAGAAATAAATAAAGAAATACACGAATTTAAGCTTATATTAATCTTCTCATATTCTGGAATAAAATGAGTATGAAAATGTACTATGCAAGCTGTTCGTGAACATGTTTAAATAATCTTGTTTGAAAACTGATAATCAAAATTGAGATATAATGTTTCTAAAAATGATTCCTTGCATGCAGCCGCTCTTACAGAGTCACAAACAATGCTTCTCACATCCTAGACAATTATCATATAAATTCTATGCAATTATGAAGGACAAAAAATGTGAATTCTATAAAGAAAGATTTTAAAAGTTTGTAATCTCAGATAATCCGTCTGAAAGAGACTGTTCACTGTTCACCACTTCAACCCTAGTAGAATTTGATTAGATAGCTCATGTCGTCTTTACCATACCGGAGTGCTTCAACTGAAATTGAAAATATAAATCAAGGTTCTGTACTAGATACATTCAGTACATACAGTACATACAGTACATTAAATAGAAATAATTTCGGCAAGTATTGTTCATACTCAGTACAAACGTATGGGGTGTTTTGTTTTGTATAGAGGATCAGTAATACACACAAATTAAAAAAACTTGTTTTCTACAGATTGACCAAAAGAAGTAAAACGTATTCATTAACGTTTTTGTATGACGAGTTCATGATGTACAAGGAGTTGTACAATTTTCAGCTTTATAGTACGTATAAACAATATATTAAATGTGTCAACTTCGACCTAGAAAGTGTACACTTTAGGCGAAAATACCACATCCTAGTACCACATCCTAGTACCACATCCTATTACCACATCCTAGTACCACATCCTAGTACCACATCCAAGTACCACTTCCTAGTACCACATCCTAGTACCACATCCTAGTACCACATCCTAGTACCACATCCTAGTACCACATCCTAGTACCACATCCTAGTACCACATCCTAGTACCTCTTTTAGGCTTGAGAAAATTTGTAAATGAATTTTTACCACACAAAGGAAACGTTTTTTTGGCACAAACTCAAATTTTCTAATCCTAACATATTTTAAATCTGATTATGGAAAGCTTTGATATTTTTTGATCTCATAGAATTCATAGTTTGAAAAATCAAAGATCTATGACATAGGGTTGCAAAGATATTGGAATTTGAAAATCAGAGTTTAATTTACTTAATTACTTAAGTGTAAACCTTATTAATTTCAAAATCAACTTATTTGGTTTAAAGGGACAGACCTTGCACTCAAACTCAGGATTTATAGATCTTTAAAAAGTTTTGTATGTTTCAAATTAATCCTAAAGAATTTGTCCACAACACTGCATACTTACTTTAACTACTTTTGTTAACACAAATTTGAAATATAAGGAAGACGATTTTACCGACTCAGATGCCGTTGACTATTTTCAAGACGTGTGAATCTATTTCCGCTGGTCCGCCCACATGTCACTTTAAATTTCCAGTTTCCATTTCGTAAACCGGAAAAATTTCCGGTTTCCATTCCGTAAACCGGAAATTTTTATGGTTTACGTAACGTAAACCGGAAAATTTCCGGTTTACGTCACAAAAACTGGAAAAATTTCCGTTTTACGGAATGGAAACCGTAAAAATTCCAGTTTACATTTCGTAAACCGGAAAAATTTCCGGTTTCCATTCCATAAACCGGAAATTTTTATGGCTTATGTAACGTAAACTGGAAAATTTCCATTTCGTAAACGTACCGGAACTTAAAGAATTTTTCTCATTTTAATTAAATTAATATTTACAAAGTTTGAAAATTTGAAGAAAAAAATCGAGGATCATTGCCCCTCCCCCCCCGCTAGCTACTGCCCTGCTAGTGGTAGAGTCCCCCCCCTCGGTTTATCAGTTACATTTCACACTATAGTAACTTTGAATATTGATTGAGTATAACTTTTTCTACCTTCCGGCATCCATCCATATATTGTTAGTGTTACTAACTGGTGTTGTATTTACATATGTAAGACTTTAATGTAATTCTGGTCCCAAATGTTCCGGAAACCGGAAATTTCCGGAACGATTTTCCGGAAAGTTTCCATAACGATATTCCGGAACGTTCCAAAATTCCGTAACGATCCGTAATTCCGGAAGAACGTTCCGGAAATTTCCGTTTTACGGAAAAAAATCGTTCCGGAAATCGTTCCGGAATTCCGGTTTTCCGGTTTTCCGGAACCTTTTCCATAATGGAAATGGAAAAAATTTCAGGATCATTTCCGTACGTAAACCGTAACCCGGAATTCCGGTGGAAACCCTAATAAAACTCCCATGATATTACTACTGCTGTTTGTAAATAATTTTCTTTGTTAATTTCTAAACCAACCAATTTTAACTCTGTCTTATGCAAATATTTCAAAACTTTCTTTTCTAAATAAATGTTATAAATATCCATTTTAGATATCTTTGTTTTATCATAGTGACTTTTAAAGTCAACAACCTTGCATAACCAGTCTGTCCCTTTAACACAAAATTATTACAACATCATGTTCCAAAGATATCAGGATCAGAGTTGGTGACTAAAACTCAATTCCTTTTATTGGTTGCACATTAATTAAGAAATTCAAAACTTTTTCTTCATTTCAATAACTCTATTGAGATATGATCTATGATTAATCTAGCTTGACATTTTCACCAGTTTGGCGTAATTTGAGTTTACTTCCAGTTTTGGGAAAAGGAGCACAATAACATCTATCTCCCAATAATCGTCCACGATTCCATGGAAGTAAAAATAATCATAACATTTAATAAAACTTTATTCGTGTTTACCTTTTACAAAAATAATTTTCCAGTCAACAGATTTAATAATGTTGTGCACTTGAACAAATATAAGTATCTTATAATATTGTAAGACCACCAGAAAATAAATTGCTTTCTAAAATCTTTTTTCATGTTGTAAACCAAATCTTTTGCAGTTCTGATTTCAATTTTCGTATACAATGGCTGTAGATTATCTTCAAGATTAGGTTTTTTATTAAGAGTTTTTAAGAGTTCATTTTCCCAAATATTATTGACAAATGTACAATAAATACCTTATTAAGCTTCATGTACAAGTTGAGTGAGGTGGAGAAGATGATGATGACTGGAATGAAGAACCCAAGACCGATCAAGAAGATGTTGTAGGAGATGATGTTGAAATAGTCCAGGGTTCCTTCAGATGCTCTCCAAGCTGGAGCACAACTGAACAATTATATTTACTAAAGGGACTGCTCTTCAAGCTGGAGCACAACTGAACAATTATATTTACTAAAGGGACTGCTCTTCAAGCTGGAGCACAACTGAACAATTATATTTACTAAAGGGACTGCTCTCCAAGCTGGAGCACAACTGAACAATTATATTTACTAAAGGGACTGCTCTTCAAGCTGAAGCACAACTGAACAATTATGATTACTAAAGGGACTGCTCTCCAAGCTGGAGCACAACTGAACAATTATATTTACTAAAGGGACTGCTCTCCAAGCTGGAGCACAACTGAACAATTATAATTACTAAAGGGACTGCTCTTCAAGCTGGGGCACAACTGAACAATTATATTTACTAAAGGGACTGCTCTCCAAGCTGGAGCACAACTGAACAATTATATTTACTAAAGGGACTGCTCTTCAAGCTGGAGCACAACTGAACAATTATATTTACTAAAGGGACTGCTCTCCAAGCTGGAGCACAACTGAACAATTATATTTACTAAAGGAACTGCTCTCCAAGCTGGAGCACAACTGAACAATTATATTTACTAAAGGGATTGCTCTTCAAGCTGGAGCACAACTGAACAATTATAATTACTAAAGGAACTGCTCTTCAAGCTGGAGCAATTGTAGTGAGTCGAGTGCACTACTCTTTAGATAAAAATCGAATTGAAATAAGGTCGACATCTATAAGCATTAAGCAAAGAGCAATAGCTTGCTCGATTTTTAAAGCTTTTTAGATTTTTGGAATTTTGAAAGAGGTCAACTAATTTGAAAAGAGGTCAACTAATTTGAAAAGAGGTCAACTAATTTGAAAGAGGTCAACTAATTTGAAAAGAGGTCAACTAATTTGAAAGAGGTCAACTAATTTGAAAGAGGTCAACTAATTTGAAAGAGGTCAACTAATTTGAAAGAGGTCAACTAATTTTAAAAATGTTAAGAATTTCAAATTTTTTATTCTAAACATCTGCTTTATAACACTTTGTAAAATTTTATCCTTGAGAAAAGATATCTGTAATAATAAACTAAGGGCCAGGCGTTGCCCGTGAAGAATAAAATTTGAAAATTTTTTTTAAAATGTCAATTTTTTAGCCTACAACACCCCCCCTGAGTGTCAACAAGACGAACAAAAAACAATCGTTTGTAAACAATAGTTTTTTGGTTCGTTTCCCCTGAAATGTTCTCTTATAATAAACATTTTGCATACTTTATTCTGTTGTTTTTAAACCTTCACTAGTTTGCAAACACTGTAAAACAAAATTGCGCGGGTTTTTCAAATTTTTCAAAAATCGAATTTTGTTAGAGGCAAATTTTTGATCCATAAACCTTCCCTGGGGTCTGGGGGGTCCCTCAAAAAATTTGGACCCGATCGGTTCAGCCGTTTTGAAGTTTGTTGGATACGAACAAACACCCAGACAAGCAGAGTATATTTACAAATAATAAAATCTGTAAAGTTGCATCAATTGTGAATTGATCATGGAAGAACTGTCTCAAGGTTTTGTGATAGTGAATCGGAAACCGATATAATTTCCGATTTATATTTAACCAACTCATGGAAACAACTTACAAAAAACATTTGGTAATTTTTGGTTTAAAAAATGAAAAAGACTCAAAGATTATTTTTTTCTTCAATTTTTAGGCTGTTCGAACTAATAATCTTTTCTTTCCAGAATTTTAATCGGAATATTTGAGAGTTGTCTGTCTAATTAAAAAAAGGGTTTCCATAAAAAATGCCGTTGAACGAAATGTGCGAATTTTTTGAGAAAGTAACTAATAAAATTCGTCAAATTTTTGCGAATGTTGATCTATGTTTGACGTAATTTTTTACCTCATTTTCACGAAATTCTTTTCACATCAAGAAGAATATCGGATTTCTGACGGAGTGTCTGGCGATGCCCCCCCCGCCCCCCCCCCCCACGGATAGATGGGTCAAAACGCCTACATAATGGGTCGCGCATCTTCATTAAAGCTCACTTTCAGAAAAAATAAATATTAATAAATAATGGATGATAATAGAGAAAAGATAATAATAGAAAAAAAAATAATAATAGAAAATAGATTATAATAGAAAAAAAATTATAATAGAAAATAGATTATAATAGAAAAAAGATAATAATAGAGAAAATAGCTAATAATAGAAATAGTAAATAATAGAATGTTAATAAATAAAAGATAATAATAGAAAAAAGATAGTAATAGAAAAAAGATTATAATTGAAAATAGAAAATAATAGCAATAAATAATAATAGAAATAGATGATAATAGAAATAGATAAAAATAGAAAATAGATAATAATCCCCTACTCACAAAGAATGAGACTTTAATGGCAACAGATAAAACTCTTTTAACTATGACGAACTGAGGGTTGAAGTTGGTTTCCTGCCCTGAATATAGTTTGTGAATGATTCAAAGAAAAATCAGTTTACAGCCGTAGGGAACATTCGAATAATAAGAAAAGACTTAACAAATTCTGACTGTCCTTTCATGCACCTCTGCCTCTTTAGTAAAAGTAAATTCAACCTATAAGAAGTATAAATTCTGACCGCGTCAACCATAGTACAAACTGGGACAGGAAAGTTGACCCGGCTCAGAAATTCAAACCTATTGCAGCTGCCCGTGCTCTCATTCTTTGTGGGAAACCGTGTAACACAGTAATATCTACATATAGTAAAAAACATAAAAATTCAATCTGATATGCAGATGAATACTGTTCAGTGAATACCGGGTGTTTAGTTAGACTTAGAATTATAAATGAATATCATGTTTGATACGATATTGAGTGAAATATTCTTCTGAAAGCAGTTTCATATTTAAATTTTATTTGAGTTTGTCTGCAACGCTAATATTTTATTTGGCAAATTAAGCAGTTTAATCGACTTTAATCAAACAGTTCGTGAAATTCGGTTCAAGTTTACTGAAAATAGTTTGCCAAAATATTTTGCGAAAAATATTAAGATTATGAAACCCTAATGAGAAATTGACACAGTATTTTTTTATATTTTTAAAGCAAAAAAATTGGGATATTGATTCTTGCCTTTTGACATTTTCCTCAAATCAAAAGTTATGAAACATATCGCTCGCTAAAAATTTTTCATCATAATATCATATTTGATCAATCTAAAAAATTGGTGGAAAGGGCCATTAGCTAAACCAAAGCGAAGGAACTGATTATTGCCACAATTTCTGATTTTCTAATCCCTTTATCTTTGCAATCCAATGCTCCAGACCCATGATCTTCTAAACTATGAATTAAAAAAGCTCAAATAATTTAAGTTTGAAATATCAAGGGTTTACGCCACCAGGTTGCAATGATACAGAAGTTAGAAAACTTGAGTAAAAATTGGCAAAAGAAATTTTTTACCTCATCCCGTTTACTTCAGGTAAATATTGCCCCCAGCCAACCAGAGGAGGAACGGCAAACATGAGACTCCAACACCAGTTTAACCAAACCAAACCTCTCGCCAGCTGGGAAGCGCTGATATGTCTCGCCTTATGTAAACATTTTTGTTCTAGGGTGTTCTGGGGGGGAATTTAGCCCCCAACTAATTCTTTCTCTGATTTTTCAAAGAAAAGTTTGCTCTATTAGTTAAATTTTCTTTTTCAAACTGCAAAACATTATGGAATTGGTGTTTAAAAAAAAGAATAATTTTAACTGAATACGCATAGAATTAAGCGTAGATATTCACAATCTACAAATTACGTATATAGTTTTTTTTTTGTTTGCTTCCGATAATAATTGCCTTGTTAAAATATTTGGATTAAAAAAAATATACCAAATTAAATGCGCTAATGTGAACCGGAAACTGTTTTTTTTATAAATTGTTTAAAATGTTTAAAAAGTTTGTAGAAAGTTAGGCTACAAAAGCTAAAATTATCACAAAAGAACTCTTTGAGCCGAGTAACAGAGTTCAACTAAGGAAAACATTAAATCAAAAAATTTCACCTCAAAAATATACACAGCCCAGCGAAACAGAGCGATATTCAAAAGATTATTGACGCTCGCCATTCCTATAAATATAAATATAAATATTTTTTCATTTTGCATAATTAACGATATTTAAACATTACATTCAAAACAAGTTTGTAACGGTTTAAAACATCTCAAATCTTAAATCCAATGTCTTTGCCTTCAATCACGATTCTAGCCTGACATTGTTAGAAGAAAAACTTTTATAAGTTATTTCGTAAAATGGATTTGTTAAAAATATAAAATCAAGTAACCTATTTATCAAATATTTGTTTGCAATAGAAATGAAATGAAATCGCGAAATTATTTGATTCAGACTTTGCAAAAAAAAATCAGATTTTCGAATCCGTTTATTTTTTTATTCCAATGTCTTCTGACCTTAAATATTTTAGACTATGAATTCTGTTAGACAATACAGTCTAAGTTTTTAGTATTAAAGGTTTACACCATCAGGTTTCAGAGATATCGGGATTCGAAAGTTAGAGTGTGTGTCAAAGACTCAAATCCTCTATCAGGCATAGTTACATTGAAAAAAGTGCACCGCAAGTCACTTACCACTAAATATATTTACAATTTCTTGAGAAACATAAAACATATTTGAAAATTGTTATCTTACCGAAAAGGGTGAGAGCAAAACCAGTAAAAATACAAAAATCCTTGCCCATATCCCAACCATGCCTAGAAAATCCTTAAATGAGTTTTTATCAGCAATCTCAAATAAAAAAAAATGTTATCGTTATAGAGGACGTGAGTCAGACTCTAATAAAAACGCATAAACAACTTCCAGTATATATATTTCTTCAGAATATCTCATCCAACTAAGTTTGAAAAATTTGTAGACAGTACTCGTCTCCGAATTCACCAAACTCACACGCATTCTTCGATGGGTTCATTTATCCAGATTATTCTCTCTTTTTCAAGTTGTTCTAGAAGGTTAAGGACTACGAGATTTATGACAGTTATAAGGTGTAACTGGATCTTTCTTTCTATAAGCATAGCTTCCCTCTTTCAGTTTAACAAACACTTTTTAACAGTAGTTTTTGTCTTAACCCCATCGATAATAATGGTTTTAGTTCCATTTTGCACAGTTTTAGAGAACTCATGTTCAGGAAGACATGGTGAAGTGTTTACAATATATGTCAAATATACTAACAGAATCAAAGCTCTTAATAATTACTGAATGCTGAATAATTACTGAAGTAAACAATGTGTATAAATAAAATGTGTATATTGTGGGGTGACCGCCAACCTGTACGGAGGGGAGGGGGGAAGGGGAATAGTACGATATTAAACAATACCTTTAACTTGTTACCATGTACATGGTTATGAAAATTTTAAGGTGGTGACTAAATTAAAACAATATATGTATTATATATATGTAATGTACTGCAAAAGATTTTTTAATGATTCAAATGTTATTTAATTATATAATAACAAATATTTGTAAACAATATCTTCCATTTCATTTAATACATTTAAGAATTTAGTGTCTTATATCTTTAATCATAATCTCAATAGTTTTTATTTTAGAATAGTAGGGAATTTAGCCTTGGTAGCGTTTTTATAGTGTAGCGTTTTTATAGGGTATCGTTTTTATAGAGTAGCGTTTTTTAAGTGTAGCGTTTTTATAGGGTAGCGTTTTTATAGATACACCTCCACCTGTATGTACCCTGCAGTGGCTACAGATGCCCATCTCTACCTTTATGTACCTTGCAGTAACTGCAGATGCCCATCTCTACCTGTATGTACCTTGCAGTAACTACAGATGCCCATCTATACCTGTATGTTCCTTGCAGTGGTTACATATGCCCATCTCTACATGTTATATGTACCTTGCAGTGGCTACAGATGCCCATCTCTACCTTTATGTACCTTGCAGTGGCTACAGATGCCCATCTCTACCTGTATGTACTTTGCAGTGGCTATTGATGCCCATCTTTACCTTTATCTACCTTGCAGTGGCTACAAATGCCCAATTCTAACTGTATGTACCTTGCAGTGGCAACAGATTCCCATCTCTACCTGTGTGTACCTTGCAGTGGCTACAGATGCCCATCTCTACCTGAACGTACCTTGCAGTGGCTACAGATGCCCATCTCTAACTGTATGTACCTTGCAGTGGCTACAGATGCCCATATCTACCTGTTATATGTATCTTTCAGTGACTACAGATGCCCATTTCTAACTGTATGTACCTTGCAGTGGCTACAGATGCCCATATCTACCTGTTATATGTACTTTGCAGTGGCTGCAGATGTCCATCTCTACCTGTATGTACCTTGCAGTGTATACAAATGTCCATCTCTACCTGTATGTACCTTGCAGTGTATACAAATGTCCATCTCTACATGTTATATGTACCTTGCAGTGGCTACAGATGTCCATCTCTAACTGTATGTACCTTGCAGTGGCTACAGATGCCTATCTCTACATGTTATATGTACCTTGCAGTGGCTACAGATGCCTATCTCTACATGTTATATGTACCTTGCAGTGGCTACAGATGCCTATCTATACATGTTATATGTACCTTGCAGTAGCTACAGATGCCCATCTTTACATGTTTTATGTACCTTGCAGTGGCAACAAAATCTGTAATAATTCCGAATATTCCTATTCCAGTTTCAGCAACTACCAGGTTGAACAGGAGTAAATTGAAGTCTGTTCTCAACTTCAATATGAATAAGTTAACATTATATTTGTTTGAAAATAATAGACATGTTTTAATGTAGATTTTTCGGTTCATTTCTTATTTAAAAGTAAAAACAAATTGAAAAAAGAAGATTAAAAAAGAAATGAAATGATCTTTGAATGCATGCCATTTTCTTTCTAGATTAACCTTGACTTCTACCTTGAAAGTGAATTTTGACCTTGATCTTGACCTTAACCTTGATGGTTTACTTGATCTTGATCTAAATCTTGATCTTGATTTTTTTTACTTGATCTTGATCTTGAACTTGACCTTGATCTTGACATTGACCTAGACATAAACTTTGATCTAGAACTTGACCTTGACATAAACCTTGATCTTGAACTTGATTTTGACATAAACCTTGATCTTGAACTTGACCTTGACATAAACCTTGATCTTGAACTTGACTTTGACATAAACCTTGATCTTAAACTTGACCTTACATAAACCTTGATCTTAAACTTGACCTTAATATAAACCTTGATCTTGAACTTGACCTTACTTTGACTTTTCTGCTTGGCACTAAATCTTGTTGACGACCCTAACCTTTGGTGTTTTGTAGAAGAGATAGAGAAAAAATCCGTTTAACGGTAGAGTAATTGTCCCTAGGATAAAGAGATACGTAGCAAACACATCAAACACCTAGACAGAGAAATTTTAAAGATACGACGACATAGTGAAGCTATTTCACTGCAAACCTTAAAATATGCTTTTACATTCAATCTTTTTCTCTATAGCTGTTTTCAAGATAAAGTTTTCATAAAATAAAATCATAACGTTCAGAAATGTCCTCTCTATCAACTACCCCCCCTCCCTCAAATTAAGGTAAACAAATTGTTACATTTAGCTCGTTTATTGAATGGACAATCTGGGAGGATTCTAAAGATCGATTTTATACGCTGTTACTCATCAATTATACACCGCGTGCTAACGTCCTTTTAACATCGAATGAATACTAAATTTACTGCACTCTCAGCTTAACTACCGTGTTTAGCCGGTCACTCCCTTTAAAGTATTCTAATAATATTTCTCACCCAATCTGGAAGGTCTGGGTACACAGTATAGATATCAATAGTGTGGTTTACTTCATGGCTTGAAGACATTTTTAGCTTTCTTTAAATTATATTAACAAACGCAATATTCAAATTAATTACAAAATATTAATTACAAATCTATTTTTGAAAATTCAAGTAGCTAGTAGACAAGTAGACAGGTAGACAAGTAGCTAGTGGACAAGTAGACAGGTAGACAAGTAGACACGTATACAAGTAGACAGGTAGACAAGTAGACAGGTAGACAAGTAGACACGTAGACACGTAGACACGTAGACAAGTAGACAAGTAGACAAGTGAAATAGTAGACAAGTGGACAAGTAGAAAAGTAGCCAAGATGACCATTAGACAAGTAGAAAAGTAGACAAGTAGACAAGTAGACAAGAAGACAAGTAGACAAGTAGACAGGTAGAAAAGTAGAAAATTAGAAAAGTAGACAAGTAAACAAGTGGACAAGTAAAAAAGTAGACAAGTGGACAAGTAGACAAGTAGACAAGTGGAGAAAAAAGTTAAGTATGTGTTAAAATAAAGTTGACATTCAGGAAAATAAATCGCAAATATTGAGGAAAAATGATGAAAATTGCCCCGTTTTTCTAACTTCAAATTTGCGAATTTTATGCAATTGAGACAAAGAACATTATTTACAAAATTAATCACTTTTGAAAATGGAAAAATGACATTGTTTTCCTTATTTTCGTTCAACCAAAGATTTAACGGTACCTCAGGTAAAATGTAAGGTAGGCAAAATCCAATTGTTTCTGTTAGCTGAACATTATCATTAATGTTGGTTAACGAAAACTAATAAATAATTCTACATAGTGTTTACACACCATGCATATATGTCTGAGTACTAAAAGTACTCCAGGATCTAAAAAGAACTAGTTCTGGCGTGAAACATAAAAGAACTAGTAATAGACTTGAAGCTTAAATATTATACACACGTATTTCAACGCAAACTTAAACGTGACTAAATTTGATATGATAATTGTGCATAACATTTTTTCAAGTTTTGCAGATTTATAGCTTTACTAGCTTGGGAACCCAGCGCTGGGTTCAGGATAATAAAAGCCACTCCAGAAGTTTACCAGCACTTGAACGATTTCAACGGGAAACTAAATTTACGCTATTAAAGTCGGCCCACTCAACTTAGACTCACAAAACCAAGCTGAAAACATTTTCGTGGGTCTCCCAAGTTCCCCAATCAAAATTTGAGGCAAATCGGACCAGGGATTCACGAGTTATGATCGGAAAAACAACCAGACAAACAGAGATTTATTTTTTTTCATTATTTTTTATTATTACAATTCATTTATGTACATATAGATATAGATAAAGCTTTACTTATGGATACGTTTCTTTTTTATATTTTTTTTGACTGTAAAATGATGGAAATTTGGTAATTTTAACGATATGAAACATGTAAAGCTAATAAATCTTTAGAATAACTAATATTTAATGATTGGTGTCCTGTGTTGTATTGCGTCTACCGTGCTTAATTCTTGTGTCTGTTGAAAATTGGTGTCAACTGGCTAGTGTCTAGTTTTTTGTGTCTATAGGTGGCTAGTGTCTAGTTTTTTTTGTGTCTATAGGTGGCTAGTGTCTAGTGTCTATTGGCTAGTGTCTAGTGTCTATTGTCTAGTGTCTAGTGTATATAGGGGTCTACTGTATAGTGCTTAGTGTCTAGTGTCCAATGTCTAGCGATCAAGTGTCTAGAGTCTAGTAGTCCCTGTGTAACTGTAACTATACTTTTCCCGACTTTGGTTATATGAACTCTGAAGAAGAGAGAAATAAAAGAGAATGATACGAAACTCCGCTGATCTCTCTCTCTCTTAATAAATATTATGTATTCACTTTGGCAGGGACTAGGTAGCAGGCCATAGGGAAAAAAAACTAATTGCAATTATTAACATATTAAAAGATATGTTTGAATTAAACTCTTCTTTTTTACTAAAAATCAAGCGATACTAAATAAATACAAAAATTGACCTTATGATATGGGTTTAGATTTTTTAATGTTTTTTTAATAGGAAATCTAGAATTCTTTGATTTATTTCTCAAATCAATTTAAGGAAACTTGGCTTTCCATATTTCCATATTTCCATTGGAAACATTTTCTCATTGTGTACATTGTAAATTTTCGTGAATTTTCAAAATCTAATTGTGTTGGAGGCTAAAATTTTAAAGGAGAATGTCCACATAATCATACAAAGGGTGGGGGGACTCGCTGACTTTTTTCTTTTAGAGATATCTCTCTGATTTTTTGCATCCAAAGCTGAATTGTGATCTAGTCTAAGTTTTTAAATCAAAAATCAGAGTTAGGGAAAAATAATTTTTACCCTGATTTTTCCCGCATTTTTTGGACATTTAAAAAAAAAACATTGTGTTAGGTCTATGTGGGGTGTTAACAAAGTCATAAACATTGGGTTCGGGAAACTCAATTCTGGACTCTATNGGGGGGGGGGTGAGCCTGGAATGCCTTTATCGAGTACTTTCATTTTTTTAAATTCTAAAATTATGAAATTATTGGAAATTGAAAGAAAAAACTTTGCATAGATTTTGAATAATTTCTGTAGAAAAAACTTTCGAAATTTAATTAAGATTTACAACTTTTTTTTTTAAATATGAAATCATAGTTCTTAATTTGAATGCTCCTCCGGAGTACAGATCTAATTGAGCTGAGACTTTTCTATTTTTATAATTGATGGTTGTAAATTCTTATAATTATTTCGTTGTTTGCGATTTTTTAAAATATGCAGGGGCAACCACAACACTATAGATTTATTGTCATCTTAGAGTAGTAATTGTAATTGTTATAAATATTTATAATTTATTTCTGAAAACCAATCCTTTTTGAATTATACTAAATCTTCAGTGATAATATTCAAACAAAGAAAGAAAGAATAAATACTTTAATCATTCAACATTTACTTTGTCACCGCTGCAATATAACTTAGATTACTTACAAAAGTTTTTAATGGGTTTATAAAGAAACAAAACAAAAGTTATCTATTTTTCTTTTATATTTTCTACAAAAAATTGTAGTTCTATTTTATCATCTCAGAAATTGAGCTTTTTAAGGATTTAAGTGAGGTGACCGCAATCTTTAAAGTATTAGGGCCACTCTTGTATGCCAAGTCTTATAGCGCCTAATCCAATCAGGGTTCAGTCATGTGTTTCTTGTCTATTCTGAACCAATAGAAATAGTATTGCGGTATCATCTATCTTTCTATCTATCTCATTATCCAATAAGAGTTATGAATCCTACATTTGGCGCTTTTACTAAATGGAAATATTTACTTCTACTGAAACTATAGCTTGGGACAAGTCCAATTTACAACATGGAAGATATCGTTGTTTCATAATAATATTTAATTCTGAAAATTTCCTTCATCGTTTCTGCTGCAAATCCGCACATAGTATTTCTAGAGCAACAAAAAGTAAAAATAATAATTTTTTTAATGGAATAAAACGCGGATATCGAAATTATTCTTGATTAGTTAAGTTTTAAGGATATTATTTGAAGGGTACCATTATGAATTGGATATATGAATATATGATCAATGGACACGCTTTACTCTAATCAATGTTAAATTGGAAGGTTACTTTAAATAAATTATGTTTTTCTATTTTTAAAGAAAAGTCTACGACATGCATTTTGTCTGATTTTTCAAATAACATTTAACCCTATTCCAGCAGGGGTAGGGTCTAACGTTTTAATGACACAACACAAAAAGCATTAGTCTTTGGTCAATGGATTTTAACATTTAATAGCTTTTATGAAAGCCTGCAACAAAACAAAAGTAGATTGCAAAATTTTTGCAAAGCAATTTTGCACAGACGTTGTTGCACATTGTCAGGTTTCCTATAATACACATTCAGTTTTTTAAAGTTTTGCAAAAGTTTTTGCATATTTGAATGTATTTTCACGCACTTTTTGTTTTTGCACATTATTTTGCTAGATTATCTAATTTTGCATTAAACATTTGCAAATTTGCTAATTTTTTTGAAAATTATTAAAGTAGAGCCCAAGGACTTTCCAAAAATGTTTTGGATTTGTATCCAGGGAATAGGAATAAAGGGAAAGGAAATGGCGCTGGTCTGACATGAGAAAGCCAGTCGCACTGCTTTGCAGAGCAGGTTCGGTAAACCTTACACACATTCTTTTGGTACAGACACACAACATGACTACAGAAAAGGAAATTGCGGAACAATGTTGTCAATTATAATTAAGCTTAAATGACGACTAGTTTATTGTAAACTTTAATCAAATCATATTCTTTGCATGAAAATTTGGAATATAGTGTTGACTTAAATATATAAATAATATACTACATGTATGTAAGAAATCTAGATCCGAGATACTTCAACGATAACTATCCTCAAAGTCTAATTAGACTCTCACTGACTCTATCTCTAGCCAAAACTCAAGGCTCTCTATCTTTAGCCAAAACTCAAGGCTCTGTATTCGTCCGTGTTAATTGACAAATTGTATTGAACTGATTTATTTTATATACAGGTGAAATTAAACTGAATGTAATGGCCAGTCAGGGTCAACATGAAACATGATAAGATAGATAAACGAACATAGATAAATAAGATATTACTAGCATGATTACATAATTCATTNATCATCAACATCATCAACATAGGGTTTAGATCCCCTATCTGGATTGGGTCGGCTCTGGGTTTCATCTTAATCTACTCTGGGTCTTGTACAGCAGCATAAGTTCTAGCAACGTGTTTCAGAACTCCATCATAACCTATAATACCATGCTGATCTTGGAGGACACATCTAACGCTCGGTCCTCTCACCTCAGCATGTTGAAGTATGTCATCTTCCCTTGCTAGAGCATTATTACAATGGACATAAACTAGTCTTGTATCTCTGATCTTGAGAACATAACACCCCCTTATACTCCAGACTCCTTGATTTCTGATTAAGTTCCACTCAATTTTATTGAAAGAAAACAACTCTCCTCCTGACGTCATGTAGCTGGGCATCCTGGGTTGGAGTATGCCGTTGGGTATATACTTCTGATGAGGTGATTCACTCCAATCCTTAACACCCTCCGTAACTGTGATGGAGAGGAACATAAATAGTAGCATTAACCTTATACGAAAGAGAGAGCTACCCCATGTCCTGTTGCACCTCCATGTGTTCCTTGTTGACTGACTGGTAGCTGGAGAGATAAGATTGCTCTGCACCGCTGCAGTACTGTCCCGTTCTGGCTGCACTGATAGTGCTGGGATCATTCCCACCTGTCGATCCCAGCTCCAAGATGACTGAATACTCCTTGATTTGCTGTGCAACTGACTAACTGTGTCTGGTGTGTGATTTGAACTAGCTGCGGTTGTAGCCGCACTCAACCCTGCAGCGGTGTTGCTGAACCGGCCGGTATTACTGCTACTGCAGCCCGGTAGCAAGGCTGGCTGTGCCGTCCCGTCCATGTCTATGGTCCCGGCCTGCCTTCCCAGCTCTGCTACAGTGTCAGGACTAGATGCACCGGCATGACTCCACTCTTGTTCCTGATTGGTTCACTCTCTGCTTTACATTTACAGCTGGCCAATTAACAATTTACCGCTCTTTTGCATCTCTTTCATTGGTCCTCAAGATCCCAGCTGGTATTGTACTCTTCGTAATTCACTGGTGTAATGTCTCGTAAACCACGCTTTATCCCTTCTTTTCTTCTCAATTTGCCATTGCACAAGTTTTCTAAACACTCTGATTGCCTCCTCTTTACTCCTGTAACCACCTCCTGCATGTCTATCTCATTTTCATGTGTTGGGGTTGGCAGGGTCGGTTCATCTATGTCTTCTAATCTAGTACTGTGCTGGAGCTCCGCCCCTCCCTTGTCTCCGCCATGCATTT